>NW_025945216.1:28586-99910 GCF_000764305.2 Hyalella azteca | reverse complement strand
CGCTTGTGTCGATCATTAGGCATCTTCCACTTTGATCGCAAAGAGCGCGCATCAGTATTGATCATTGGGCATCGGCTAAAACGATCGTAAATCGCGTGCGCTTGTGTCGATCATTAGGCATCGGCCACTTTGATCGCAAAGAGCGCGCATCAGTGTTGATCATTGGGCATCGGCTAAAAAGATCGTAAAGCACGTGTGTTTATGACGATCGCCAGGCATCAATCGTGAAGTACGTGTCCCTGTGTCGATCACGCAGCCTTGGCGAGGGTTACACTTCCGTTTTTATCAA
This sequence comes from Hyalella azteca, assembly GCF_000764305.2. Classification (NCBI taxonomy): domain Eukaryota; kingdom Metazoa; phylum Arthropoda; class Malacostraca; order Amphipoda; family Hyalellidae; genus Hyalella; species Hyalella azteca. The sequence continues at coordinate 99,621 of NW_025945216.1, read as the reverse complement.
GCATATTGGCAACTTTCTTCCCTGGCATACATCCGAAAACAAACCTCCGGCATACACGCTGCACCTTCCTGACCATGGGCAAAGCAGAGAGTTTTTTAGACTCTCCCTCAACTTCTCAAGTTCATTTTTGAGTCCTATAAGTAGACCAGTAAAGTATCCTGGATACCAGCATTATCATATATAAGAAATTGGTATAGCCCATTTAAATCTTAGGTAAATGAGGATTGAGGAAATTAAAAATGAACTGATTCTAAAAGATCTCTGGTTTGTACTTTGTCACTATGGTAAAGGCTGAGTAAAGCAATCAGAATTCGACTATTCGAGTTGCGCCCATAGTGACAAACCAGAGACTTTTTAGAATCAGTTCATTTTCAATTTCCTAATTTTCTCAAGATTTAGATCAATTTCTTATGTATGATAATGCTGGTATCCATGATACTTTACTGGTCTACTTATAGGACTCAAAAATGAACTTGAGGTAGAGTCTAAAAAACTCTCTGCTTTGCCACTATGGACTTGCGCCTATGGTGATATTTTTATAGCCATTCATTTCTTGGTACATCCTTAATGTGTCGGAATATGGTGTGTTTACTGTTTACCCTAGGTCTTTTTTTTTTTTTGAAAGACATTTACATAAATATTCCCACCATAGTGGCAATGCAGAGACTTTTTTAGACTCTCCCTCAAGTTCATTTTTGAGTCCTATAAGTAGACCAATAAAGTATCCTGGATACCAGCATTTTCATACATAAGAAATTGGTGTAAATCTTGAGTAAATAAGGAAATTAAAAATGAACTGATTCTAAAAAAGCTCTGGTTTGCCATTATGATTCCCACATTCACTATTGAAGGTAGGTTAATCTATTTATCGGTATAACACAATAAAAGAATATAGGACACAAATTCACAATAAAATATCACACACAATATAGGGCCTATAACACAATAATTAACATCAAAAATTAACATCATAACAAGACTTCTGACTTAAACCAATTTCATTCGGCGACCTAACAGCCAACACTAGCTACCTAGGCCGGGGCGCCCAGCGCCGGGCCCCTAGGGCACTAGCCTGACTAGCCTACTAGGCTATAGCATAGGTAAGACGCAAGAGTCTAGAGATTTTCTTCATTTTTTTTAAGGAGCCGGTCGGGTTGAGCAATCGATTCCTAAAAGTAAAACGCGTAGGTTAGGCTATTATTATGTATTTATTGGTTATAGGCTAACACAAAAAATATAGAAGAGTTTACAAAATTAACATTAGCTATAACAAGACTTCAGACTTAAATAAATTTCATTCGGCGAAACAACACTAGGCTACAGGTTTTTTCATTTTTTAATGAGCCGGTTGAGGAATCGATTCCTAAAACGCGTACCTATTCCTACCGATAAATGTTGTTGATGTTATTGTTATTGGCTTGAAACGACGAAGAAGAAAGAAGCAACAAGCTGGGGAATGGTAATTTAGATTTTCTAAGACGTGGATTTATATTTGATTTGTGCCTATGCCATGTTAATAAAATTTCCACTTGAAGCTCAATTAGTGCCTCATTTTGCAAGTTAGGAATTAGCTCAAGAAAATAACATCAAAGTTCATATTTTGTAGGTCCAATCTTCAATGGTTTCGTGTGCGATTTGTTTTTTTTTTCAAAATCTCTCTCTACTGATTTGTATTCGAAAAATTGAAGTACCTCTGCTATCGTCGTGATACCGTCATGCCTCGTCTATTCATAAAGCGGCAAATTGAAACGTTTTGTTAGTGTCGCTGTCGTATTTTCAGACCTATCGCACTTCGCATTGGAGCGGCTTGATCGATTATGTCTGGGGTGAGTTACTACTTACTGAGTTAGTATAACTAAGGTAAATAGTACTAATAGTGTCACGTTAAATTTTATTTATAATTTTTCAATCACTAATGCACTTTTTTCTCGGTAAAAAATGTTCTGTTGGATTGTTCTTGAAATCTCGTTGAAAGTGCCGTCTACGCCTCTACGCCAGAGTGGCCAGACTACGGTCTAACAATAATTATTCAGGTGTGGTGCCCTGACTTGAGCTCAAGGCTGGCAAAAATAATAAATGGGCTTTCAAATTTCCCAACCCGCCTTGGTTTTATAATTAAACCATGAGATTAATTTATATAGCCTATAATTCCTACAAAATGAGCTTTTCTATTTCCAACAGTAAAATGTGTTTTAGTAAAAGTTTTTGTGACTAAATAAAAATTTGTTACAGTAGCCAGTAGACTCTGAGTAGAGCAGAAAATTTAGGTATTACAAAAGTAACAAAACATCCAAGATCCAAGTTAGATTTTTCTGATCTTCATTTAATTATGACCTAATTTTTCTCATCTCCTTCACCTTGCATTAAAATGCATACAAGCAAGGTCAAAAAGTTTCTTAAGACTTATGTACCTAGGTATTCATGTATATATATACCTATTACCTACCTAAAGCACCTACCTTAGCTACCTATGTTTCTTAATGAATCATTTGGTTCCCTAAATATAAAGAAAGCTCTAGCCTCTGCCCTCTAGTTCTAGTGTGCAAAATAAATAGCTAGGATACCTATTTATGCCAGACAACCAGAGTGCAGCTTGATTTTTCTTTTTTATTATTTTATTTGATACAAACGACATCAACTTGAATCTTGAAATTCACACCATTTGCTTATTTTGCTAGCTTTGTACGTTCACTTTTAGGTAGGCTACTGTAATTTTACAGCTTACTTATAGTTATACTGTTTTATCAAGAATTAGACAGGATGAAAAGATAATACAAAACGAATTCTTTGAGTTTGGCATGATGGCATTAAATGAAACTGAAAAATTTCTCAAATTTTAGGCATTAGAATATTTGGCAAGCAACTGTCAATAAAACACTTGAACACAAGGACAGGGTTACAAGTTACAACTTAGGTACAAGGATATAAATGCTGGAAGATGAAGTTCTTCACAACTCAAAAATGAAGCCTTTAACATCTAAACAATTACTAAACTTGAGATACTGGCATTTTTTTAAGTTTGACATAGGCCATTTTGACATTAAATTGGTGGCCTAATTATGTTACTTGTTAATTGCAATTAATCCTTGATATTTGGTTTGGTATGGTGGTACTGGTACCTGCCATCTGTATTAATGAGACCAGAGAATTTTTACTATCAGTTCATTTTTAATTTCCTCATCTACTCAGATTTCAATCAAGATCTTATGTATGCTAACTTGCTAAGGCTAGTATCTATGATACTATGATACTTTACCGGCATACCTATGGTGTTATGGAACTTAATAATGACCTTGAAGAAGAGTGTAAGAGAGTCTCTGCTTTCAATAAATCAGTAACTGGTTTAGTATAGATTGATTGGTGCAGTTATATTCTTTATCCATTAATGATTATGTATGCCTTTTTATTTAGTGTTTAATAGTAGAACTTTTGTTCTAGTGACATTATGTATATATTTTACATGTATTCAATCCTGGATTTTGCTTATAATATATATGTATAATGATAAGGAAACTAACAAGAAGCTAATAAATAAAACTAACTCTCTGGTCTTCAACAAAACTTGTTTATGATTAGGAATTATGTCCAAATTGACCAGACTTTACAGTCCTGTTTATAGATATTCATTTTTTAATTGATTATCTTTTTTCCAATGCTGTGAGTGGAATGTATTTTCAGAATATTGGAGCAGTTGGTGCTGCTAAAAAGCCTGCTGGAGCTGCTGCTGCTGCCCCTGATCAGACAAAGGAGAAGAAGCGCAAAGAGACAATTTTGGACCTCAGCAAGTACCTTGACAAGACCATCAAAGTAAAATTTTTTGGAGGCAGAGAAGCATCAGGAGTTCTTAAAGGCTATGATCAGCTCATCAATTTGGTACTTGACAATACTGTTGAATATCTCAGAGGTGAGAGCTCCTACAGATGTATTTTTGCTTGTAAATTTGACCAACCTGATAAACTACATATACTAATTCATAAGCTTGAAAATTTCTTTTTTTTCCTTCTTTTTCATTTAAACAATGGAACATCAGATGAGAATTCACTTAATGAATTTGTGGATAACAGCTGATGTCTAGGGAGGTTATTTATCTCAGGAAATTGTATTTAAACTGTTTCTTGAGGAGATGAATTAAAAACAGTATACAGTATACATATGTGAAAGACTGTGGTAAAGTTGTCTTGTTGGGAAATGTACAATTAGAAATGCATCACATTAACAGTAATGATAATTAAGGAATTTAAAATATGAGGAAAGCAGAGTACGGTAGGCATAAATTAGGGAGCACAAGAATGACAATTGACTGTTTAAAATGTGATGAATACAATTAATGTTAGCTGGTTTAGCCAGCAATGGAGGATCCCACTAACCTGAATCCTAGATCCCATCATCTCAAATTGTGTTACAATAATTCCCATCATTCCAAATCCTGTTTATTATTTTGAAAGTAAAGTAATTTAAATGTGTGCAGGTTTCATCTGTAAAATAGTAACTATGTTTCATTTCAAAATGATCCTTGGATTCACATTGAATCATTTATTGATTCAATTAGGTCATTGATATGACTAAATTGATATTATCATTTTCAGCTTAGATTGTCATTTGTGCCACATACCTACGGTTTATATTTATACAAGCTGTTTGTTTGTTAGGTCGGACAGTAGTAAAGAAATATTGTGCTTGTTGCTACTGGCACATAAATTTGCTATCAGTTCTAGCAAGAGAACATGAAGATGACTGGCAGTCTGGTTCAAGCTAGGTTATAATTAGACTGAGCTTCGATTTTGAAAGTCATCAAATTTGTTTTTCTCTATCATCTTAATTGTTCTCAAAGCTGTAATTCCTTTATGGGCTTGCAATAACACTTTTTATTATTCATGTTTTAATCCAGATTTTAAGCTTTATTTTAGTCCATCAATTGCTAATCATATCAGTCAATAGCTGGACTGATCAGTATCATTGGCTTTGGAATCAATTGCATCAATCTATACATTACAATTTCTGACAAGCGCACATTTTTCAGATCCTGATGACCCATACAAGCTGACCGAGGACACCAAGGAGCGAGGCCTTGTGGTGTGTCGCGGCACGGCAGTGGTGCTCATCTGTCCCATGGACGGGTGCGAGGCCATAGCTAATCCATTCACTCAAGCCGAGTAGCGGTGACCACCCAAGTTGAACTCCTAGCGGGAGCAGTTGAAAGACTTTCTTTTAGCGGTTGATTTCGAAAACTTAACTTCTTTTGATTACCAATAAAGGCCAAGCTCTCGTGGTGTGAAATGGGAGACAGGCAGTTCTTGCAGTTACTTTCGATTCCTCCAGTGACGTGCACCAGGCAACATTAACCTAATGAATACCACTTAGGTGATAGTAAGTTAATGTTTTCATTTAAGGATGTTTTCTAATCTGCTCGTATAGGTAGTCCTCCTGTCTTCCTGCTTTTTTTTCGACTCCTCATAGCAGTGGTTGCTGAATATTACTTCTGTTGAATATTTTGTATCCACTTCAAAATGACGAGTTTTGTAAAACACCTTGTTTTGTGCTGCATTTCTAACAGCCTTTGATGGATACCAGCGTATTTAGATACTAGTAGTCTTAGAGGAGCTTTTCATTGAATAATGAGATCCTTGGTGGACACTTCTTGTGTTAATAATTTGGCTGGCAATCTTTTCTTTCGCGGACAATGGCTTATCTGGCTTAGGACACGATATCGAAATTTGAATTGTTGATTTGTTTTCAAATTTGTGTTGTGACTGTATCTCCTCATTTGCCAGTGATATTTGATAATTTCCTACAATTTAGATACATTTTGTATCATTCTCTAAATCTGAAATGCATTGATATCACTGTCGTCTGAGGTAAGATTTCAGTTATGGCAAATGAAATTGAGATTCCACACTGCATTTGACTTCGGTCCATTGCCCAACGCTGCTTCTCAGTTAAGAAAGCTTTCAATCAACTGACATTGTATTCGACGTTGGAAAGTGCTCCATGACCTGAAATTGGAAATTTTATTCAGGATGTCATGAGCTAGACATATTACGGTCACACCGTTCTCATGACGTTCATTTGTAATAAAACACTAAATCCCATCTTTGATTGAATAATAGTATTCAAAGCTTCTTTGTAGTTTTCCATGTAACTCGAAATGTGAGGTCGAGATATAATTTTTTTTGCGAAGCTTTTATTCCATAACTTGCTTTATACGTCAAATATGAATAATTTTTTGTGCTTCTCAGCTAAGCGATTTCCTAATATGATAAAAGTTCAATTTGTTAGATTTATGATTTTCACTTTCGTTCTTGTGTTCTCTTCTATATTGGTTTGAAGGAAATTTGGCTATTCTTGAAAGTTGCATTACCGGCTGGTATCAAAAGTAGTAGTAGTTGTTTTGAATTTTCGTGGCTCGATTGAACGCGGTAAACGAGTACTGAATTTCAGTGTCGGGCACTGAAGAATCGTGTGCTCCCTCTGACATGCCAAGGTCTATTGAGTAAAAGTGACACGATTTACGTAATTTTATTAATATTCTTACCTTACTAATCACAGACATATTGGCGGCTTCTTCGATATCTCTAGCTTGTCTTATCGACATCAAAAAATGCGATCCAGCCACAGACAGTGCAATTTATTACCTAATGCATCCACAAATATGATGAAAACTGTGACAATCAGTTGATTTAAATTTAATATTTTGAGAACTGAAGTATGTATTATGATTGTAAATTATAAAGAAGTTAACAAAACGGAGACAGCATTAGAAATAATTCAACGAAACCCTTATAACTATAGCTTGCTTGCATCACAGCATACTTCTTAACAATAACCAATAATAATTTTTTGAAAGAGGAACGCCTATGAGGTTAGGAAATCAACTTGAAAATATAAGCACCCGATTTCTGACAGCATTCACGACGTTCTTAATATCCAAGAACTTGGGAAACAAATCAGATGAAGTAACCATTCAACAGCATGCCTCATAATTACTTCATTCCGGATATTGCCAAGTTGATAAAATATTACACTATCGACACTCTTACAATACCTATGTTGGAAAAAGATCAAATGCCACTCAAGAAGAAGAATAATTGCTGTCAGTGGCGCCCAATTGAATTTTAGCATGCCGAGAGCTTAATCTATCACTGTCATTGTATCAGCTTCAAGGATTTCACCTATGTCATCGATAATGTTCTTCGTAACACATTAAAAGGATGAAACTTCCTCCTCCAAGTTCGGAAACCTTAAATCACAATAGGAGCTCAGGAGTTCACTACATCAGTTAGGCATGACCCTGGGGAAGGATATTCCTCATCGTATGGTTTCGCATATTCATCATCGTTAGTCTTTCGCCACCATATGTCTCTCAAATGCAAATAATTTTCTGTCAACGATCACGTCCTCTACGACCTTGATCTACAAGATCGCAAATTACTGGGTGTGATGATTTAGATATGGATATTTCACCACAGCCTAGACTCATGGTTTCGCCGTAGGACGCGGCACCACTAAACGAAGGTAGAGGGGTTGTTCCTCCAACTCTTCGCCAACAAAGATGGTGACATTTCCTCGGGTGACTTGACATGGCGCGTTCTCATTCACGAGGAAATGCAGTTTTCAGTTCGAAGAATCGCAGTGTTTCTGCATATGGCACTCGAAGACCTCGCGATATTCACGACATCGGTTGCATCTCGATGGGTGACTGAAAAGCAGAGCAAGTAGCTATAGTTTTTTGCCGTCGAAAGGAGTCCGGACGGATGCATGGGGATCGCGGAGCAGAAATTCTTCGGATGAATGGCTTGGGTCGTCGCGGTCTGAGGGCCATCGAAGATCCTAAAAAAAATTCCATATGATGTAGAAATTCAGAATTTTAAGTAAGACAAGCTTTAATACGAAAATGGTTTCTTATTAATAAACATAAATGAAAAATTAATGCATGTGCATTAATTATCGTGGATGTGAAAAACTGTAGGATGGATACATTTCGTAATGCTCACTGCGTTCACACTATTACACGGTAATTCCCGTCTCGTGCAAAATTTCTAATAGGGTATTCAACAAATATCTGCAAGCAACTAACTTGAGAATGCTGAGGGATGCTTGGCGAAGACTTCAATCTATCTTGCATGTCGTTCATCAGCGGACGTGACGAAGCTGACGAGGATAACCCGGAACATCCGAGGCCTTCGGGGGTTAGGTCATTTTGCCCTACAGACTGATAGGCCCCCAGCAGAGGCGCGGTGGAGTTTGAGGTGGATGGCGACGAGGGAACAGAGCCGTCAGAGCTAGAGTCGCACACCAGGTCTTCGTAGCGTCCAGACCTATGCGTACTCGAGGAACAGGTTCGCCTGACGGGGGTCTGACGAGACGCGATGTAAGACTCGGCGATCTGACGGTACATTGTCGGGTCTATTACCAGCCGCGTGCTCCTCAGGGCCTGTAAAATAAAATTCAACATTAATTCAAACAAACAAGAGCAAGCAAATCAGAATGGAGGACATATATTAATTTTCAGCATTTAAAATATACATCGTGAAGCAAATAATCTCCTTTAATTCAAGCTTCCTACTGCAACACTTGATATTAACCGACTTTCTGCATTTACTTAGCGAGATATTATTACCGATCCTTATAAAATGCCGCCAATTTCGACAATCTTAGGATCAGGAAAACATAAATCCCCGTCCATGTATCTGCTCATCATTTATCTTGTGACCGCGCATGATAAGCTTCTGCAGAATCATCTCGCCACTGACGCATGCTTACTAAATGGCGCACCCCATGCCGCGTCGCGCGTGTCATTTGACATAGGTATTTACCAGTCGTGGTGAGCCGCTAGGAAGCACTTCCTGTGACGTAAGCAGTGTAATCTTTCCACGGTTAATAGCTTCAGTTAAGGATAAAAATATTATCTGTTGCCCTGAGAAACTTACACGCACTGCTGAAGCTACTATAAAAATAAATTTCAAGTCAATATTTGAAAAGATTACCAGTTCTTTATATACAACGTAAAGCTCCAGCTCTGAACAAAATGCATGAATATAAACGTGAACTTGTTTTATACATTATATTATGAAGTCAATAATGTAATTTAATATAATACCGGTACAATAATAAAATTTGCGTTCTATTAAAATAGGAATTAAATAGAACTGTTTCAACCAAGTGACTTCAAAAATACTGGTTTACTCCTACATTAATATCTAATTAGAATAACAAAACTAACAATGGGAAACTTTCTTGACAATCGAGTGAACAATTGTACAGTAAACGCAAGCCTCGGTTTTGATAAGCCGCTCGCTGAGCAGCCAGGCAACCACTCGTTCTTTTCAGGACCATGACTAGCCGCTCGAAACAGAGCCTAAAGGCAAGGCCACACGCAGCCTCGTATCTAAAAATGTTTCTTTAGCGACGATAGCGAACGCAACCTTGCTCGTAACGAAGCTCCCAGCCACACGACGGCGCAATGAGTCTGTTGGTAACAATGCATCCAGTACCTCTAGAGTCTAGAACGTAAAACATTCTTAGCATGTGACTGAGAATAGCTCTTGCAGTTGAGAAGTCGTGGCAAATATGAATAAGAGGACAACTGTCTCGCACTCAATAGACAAATCAGCTTATTTTATTTACTAATAAAAAGATATTTAAATAAAGAATAAGCATGTCTATCCCGATTTCTAAACGAGTTTCAACTCAGAGTGAGTTGCAATCGAAAATGCAGAGTGAGTTTGCAATCGGCATGAGGTCTCGATGACATATGAAAAGCTTCTTGTGAGCTCTTTACTTCCTCAAACCCAGGAACATCATCCGCAGAAGATATTTGCTGGTGATATTAAGGTTAACGAACATCAGCATATTTTAGAGTCCTGCCAACCAAAGCTAAAATATCGTCACTTTAACCTAATTAAGAGATAAGCGCAAGATTAGCAGGCCTCGCTCTCACTTCGCAAGTGAGAAAAATGTTATATAATTTAAAGGAAGGCGTGGCGTTTGCAGGCCAAGTAGCTATTGGGTCTTCCTGCATCGATTCAGGTCAGTTTACGAAGCGAGTGAAAAAGTGCATAGCCTTGGCATTAGCGCTGCGACGCGACCACAGGCGTTGATGTGTGCGATCTGTCTCCAGCTGAGCCGTGACTGCTACGCTCCATTCCAACTGATAACGTCGTTTCTTGTTTTGTGTAACGTCAAATTACAAGTTTAATTCGTAAATGATTCCTCGTTGTTATGATTGATGGCTTTTTGAACGATTATAACTGCACGCCAATAATCTCGAGTGCGCATAAAGATTTGTAGCTCGAATAGTCGCCACCACTTCGAATAAAACTGATTTTGCAATCGAGTTGAAGATTAAGGTATAAAAGACTCACAATTTGAGATTTGAGTATACAATTTGCAAATTGGTTTTTAATTTTAATCTCTATCATATGACATTAAGATACAGACAATAAGTAGCTAATTGTATTTACGCTGTTGGTTTGAATTTGATATTTGAATCCTGGACCTGAATTTAGAGACTTCCCTCAATTTAACGCGAAGGGGACTCACGAAAACTATTTCAAATTAGGAAGCGTCATGCATGCTGAGTATACCGTACAGCGTCATAAATTGTTCTTGGAACTTTGTCCATTGTAAGACCAAAATGTTCATTAAATTACTATCATCAGAACTCACTTGCGTTCCGCGCGCCAACTAAGGAACAAAGGAAAATTAAATTTGGAACTAAGCTTGACCAGCCCAAGGAAATAATTGTATGTGTGGCACGAAGAGAAATTGAACGAGGAAACCGTAATAGTTTAAAAAACAGAAGTAGAGTCGCTAGCGCTTACTAGCCGCAAATTGAGCTTGGTCATTAGTACGCATCAGTTTACAGCCTCCGCCGTTCAATGTTAGAATCGTGGCCTATTATCCAAGGTACCGACAAACGAAGTCGAACTCGTGTTTACGGAAAGAGTTTTGGCCTGCAAGTTGCAACCTTGACTAGGTCGGAAAAAAATTATTCTTATATTCATTCTTAAATCTTTGGCTCAGTAAAATTTTGTGCCGCTTCTCTGTACGAACGAATCAGAAAATTTTGATTTCGGTACTATTTATCTCAAAATAGAAGATCTTCCTCATTTCACAATACAGATGAAAATCAAAACCAATAATCTCGAAGGAATTAAAAAATATTTACAAATTATTTTGGATCCTTGCGATCATTTACAGAGTTTTTGTGGCACTTATAAGAGTTGCCCTGAAAACCAAGTGCATAGTTCGTGCGTATGAGGGTCTTATCTACAACTTAAATCGCTCATGAAGATCACGGCGCTGCATTAGCATAATATTCCAGGCCGAACTCAGTTCTCGCGACTGAAATGAAACGTAACGCTGGACACAACGTCTAAACAGATTAGGTATGCCAACACAGGATCTATTGCGTAATGTGGATTACCAAGTTGGACCTTACAACCTCTTCTTAATCTCTAAATAAAATACGTAGGAAATACGTAGGAAAACACCACGACTCTCCAGAAAAATCGAAAAATTATCCGAAATAGCCATCCATGTTCAACCCTGTGTCTGGTGAGAGCATTGGTGTTAACCTGACATTTAGGCACGACTGATAATGCAACTGTAAACAGAGGGATAAATTGCAAGCTGAGCCCCAATATATATGACCAGGATTTTGGATATGACCAGGATTTTGGATATGACCAGGATTTTGGATCATAGATCGCCAGCCTTCTTTGTTGTTCGGTGGCCACCATACGGAAGCAAATCCTTGAACGAATTCAGGCTTGTGAGAAATTCGGAATCAGCAAACGCAAAACTAACCCGTTTGCGGAGAGTGAGGATGAGATTCAGGTACTACGCAACACTCCTTTTACAGGTCAGAGAACATTCTCTCGTCCAGTTTTAGTATCAATTCTTCGATCAGTAGGACACAAAAATTATACCCACGAATTGAGGCCATGACCCTCAAGAAGCCAGCAAAAAGATCTGGTCTAAAAATAGCATATTAGACTTGATAGCAAAAGGATCTGATGTATACAGACAGCACTTGATACTTTATTAATATTAAAGACGGTATGTTTTAGCTCATGCTTAACGTGTAATTCTATAAATAACTTAAACTTGAAGATAAGAAATAAATGCATGTTCCTAATATTTATGAAAAAGAAAAAAAACGTAGGAATCGAATGCTTGCGCCGCTGTAGCAAATGCCTAAGCATTTATTGCACGACTTATGACTTCTCCAGTTGAGGTCGGGTTTACAGGTCGCAGCGAATGCTCCGCCGAGACCTCCATGTCTGTTGGCGCCCGGGGCGTGCCACATGTAAACAAGGAAGTCAGCGTCGCTTTGGCTTCAGCTGTGTAAAGTCGCCACGCACTTGGTCTACTCGTCAGCCAGGTGTGTTGGGGCAAGATCAAACCTAAAACTTGCAGTCTAAATTGTAAGGAAATAATTTTTGGCTCAGAATTTGATTGCAAATAAATAAAAGTAAATAAAATATCGTGAATGATAAATAAGCACCATTTTTAATAGTCTTTGCGGACATAGCCAGACGAAAGGTTGACAAAATTTGTCAGATCAACCCAATTGATTGTGATATCCAACACTTCAGGAAACTATGCACCTTGACTTCATCAAAGCAGAACTAAACTTTTGATTAATTGCTATAGCACACAGGAGGAGCGTGCGTCTCAATGCCACGCGTCAGGACTTAGCCCCCGCACCTTTTGCGGAAACGGAAACGTTTATCAAAAGTCACAGAAGACAGAGCGGAAAAGCTTGCATTAAGCACTTGATGCTTCGCGAGGATGACGATGAACTATTGACAGAAGAAGCAAAGGTGACAATCTCTTTCTGTAGCTCGACGGATTGAGGCAGCGACCATGGCACATGAGGCAGCGGCTATGATTTATCCTAAATAATTCATCTCCTTTCCTGCTTCCTATATCCAAACTAAAGTCACTTCTAGAAATCATTCGACAATTGCGTCATTCAAGGCGGCATTACAGCGAGCACCATTCAAAAGAGCCAAAATCTTTATCAGAATATTATAATAAAAGCAAATACCAATTAAAAGCAAATACCAACTTGAGCAACAATTTTCTAGTTTGACTCTGGCCCATTTGAAGCAATTCTGACGTTTAAAGTGCGTGTGAAAGGGAAGACTTCAATGGGCGTACACAAACAACATTGGCTGGCTGGCGTACACAAACAACATTGCATTTAATAACTACACGCAAGCGCAGCCTTGAGAGAAAAAAAAATTGTCAGGGAACAGCACAGTAATAAGTAGACAGAGCATTTCTCCACCACTGTCCAAAAAACTGCAGCCCGGAAAATATCTCAACTCCATTGACTATGAACGTAATGCACGGCTGCGCAATGGTCATGTCTGGCATACCTTAACTCTATTAGCGGCGCGTGACCACAGATAAATGCCAACGATCTAATAATTGACCAAAATTTGCCCCCCCCCCAAAATGGAGGCGACTTCGAAAATGCCGAGTGAAGAAGGTGCTGGCATCTATGTACTGTTACGGTGAGGGGAGATCATCGAAACTCCAAGGAATATTTCCGCACTGCGGCCGCACGCAGTTCGTTTCTGTGGTGTCCTCGGTCCAGAGTATACAGTTAGACGCCCACCCTCGACGGACGTTTCTATGTTTGAAGTGAGTACGGGAGTTTTCAGCAGGTTTTCAGACAAAAAGTACGAAAATTCCAACAAACGTCTTGAAACAACCATTTCAACTGATTTCAGAAACAGTTCTCTAATTGCACATAAGTTACGCGTAGTTCAGTAGTGAACTTTAGATGAGTTCGTGTTCAAGCAAAACCAACTTGTTACTCGGTATATACTAAGAATGCACAGCGTACACGGTGCAAACGGCGTACTACTTAGTTAACATACAGCAGCCCATACAGCTAGGCTCAGCTCGGAATGTGTATACACAAGCGTACTTGTTTTTATGCCGAGCGCGTCAGGCAGGGAGGGAAATTTCCCTGTCAGATCGCATTTCCACTTGCCGGCGCTGCTGCTGCCTCCGCCACACAGTTGAGGAAGAAAGGACGTTTGGTCTACCTGCTACCTGGCGAGCTTGCCAACTGTATAGCGGCTCGTTGTAGTTGCTGAGTCTTTTTAGCAGCAGTATATATGCAATAACGGACGAGCAATGCCAGAGTAAGTTGATTTAGTCGGCAATAGTCGCAATGCTTGTAAAAAATTGTAAGCTCCAGATTTACTCGATAATTTATGTGAAATATTGCACGAGGTTACATATAAGAATAGCCTCAACCTGGCGCTAGACTCACAATGACAAAAATTAGCGATATTGTTTACTCTGAAGCGGTTACATTGGCAGTATGTGTGTGGAGTGAGAGAATAATTAAGTTGTAAATTGGGTTGATTAAGAGGATGAGTAAGTTGTTTTGCGGGATGAGCCATTTAGAACAAGAAATGAAGACTTTAGTTCAAAAATTATAATTTTTTGTTGAATTGTACATAAAAATGAAATTCGCGAAAACCATCAATAATCAAAACAGCTGTTAGCGGACTACTTCTGGAACTATGCTCATATAAAGACTGTGCTAAGTTTTCTGTAGATATTTCAGTTCGTTAGGCGTTTAGATTAAGAAGCCGCACGGGCGAGGAAACTGTAGCAATCGAACACAATCACTGCGAATATCATCTAAAAACAAGGATTTAAATAAAGATAGAAAGTGAAGTGATATGAATGCAAGTCCGTGCCAGTTCAATAGAATATAGATCGCCATGTATGGTAAACTGACCATAAACGGATTTTATATACTCTTGAGTGAATTTTATTTACTCTTGAGTTGATTCACAGCATACGATTTACAAATGTATCAATACGGGTTACGGGCGTAATTGACCGTCCAATATTGGAAGCATTTCCTAGAGCTGCTCAATAGCTTCATGAATTCATGCTAATCCCGAAGCTGCGGCGTCTTGCCCAACACAATGGAACCTTTAGTGTCTGTCTCATACTGTTACTTGCCAAACACAATAGAACTTTTATAGTCTGTCTTACACTGTTTGAGTACTTACCCAACACTATGGAACTTGTAAAGTCTGTCTTTTACTGTTAGAGTACTTGCCCAACACTGGGGAACCTGTAAAGTCTGTCTCATACTGTTAGAGTACTTGCCCAACACTGTGGAACCTGTAAAGTCTGTCTTACACTGTTAGAGAGTACTTGCCAACACAATGGAACCTTTAGAGTCTGTCGATCATACTGTTAGAGTACTTGCCCAACACTGTGAAACCTGTAAAGTCTGTCTTACACTGTTAGATTGCCCAACACTGGGGAACCTTTAGAATAAAATTTTCAGCCCAATAACGCTGAAGCTATTGAGACCGCTCGTAATATTGTGGGTAATGGATGAAACTAAATTGCTTAGGAGTAAACTTCCTTCCACGCACACTGCAAATGTTAATTACAGAAAACCGGCCACACATGACCGAATACAGTCGGAATCCGCAAAATTAGTCAGTGATTAATGAATGTACATGTAGTAATAAGGTAAAGTAATCTTACTGATAACGTCCGAATTTTCAACGACAATTTGAGGAATATGAGAGATTAGTCATATTATGAGCTCTTACTCCCCGATTTGATTGTAAGCAAGGAGCACACAACGTGGCAAACGCAAGCCGTTACAGTTATGGCAGTGGGGCGATGCGACGGAGTAACCGCACACCCATTGCCATCCAACCTTGGGCCACTCAGCCTCCAGTGGCAAGCGTAGCGGGGCTTCCCCGCGTTGCCTACTTTCGCTGCGAGTCGCATACTAAGTTGACTGTAGTTAGTGCTGCTCACGTAACTTAGTTTACTTCTTACATCACGTCGAACGTTTACTTCAAGCTTCACCTTCAACGTTTAATCATCTGCAGTAAAAGCGCTCGGTGAACATGATTACATGAATTATTCTGACCACTCGAGATCAGGTTTCTTTAATTCATGCATCACCTCAAAAATTTACCCCCATGTTTCACCTCGAACGTTTATTGCAGGTTTCACCATGTCCTTTGAAAAGCCCTTTGCCACAAGAAGCCTACCAATTGCTATTTATTGAATGGTCTTGTGCAGGAGCAATTTGATAATCTGTGCAGTTCAAACGATTTTAAATCGACCCTCGAGCAATGAGAAAATCAACTTCTCTAGTATTAAAATAAGCGTCTACACAAAAACGTATCGACAATAAAATTTACACACCTGCACTGTATCTTCAAGTCGCTTGATGTAGCCCTTTTCCCGCTCGACTTTGTTTTCGGCCTCTTCTCTTCTCCGTCTTTCCTGCTGCAGGCAGAGCGTCAATTCATTGTTCTGTATCTGCAGCGCCATGATGGTATCCCTGAGGTCAGCGATGGTGTGTTCAGAGGTCACGTTATCAGTATAGAGGCTGTGAGACGCGCCGAATCGCGCCAGCCGTCCTTCGCGGTGATGGTGAAGTAGGTTGCGGTCGCCGATCATACGATCCTCGAATGATGGTGCCGACGACTGAGGGGAAAACAAGGAATCTCCCGACATGACCATGGTGTCTGAAGCGTCCAAGGGAGGGTACATGGGCACTCTAGGCTTCTTGTCCTCCAGCACGTTCAGGCGTAAGTGGTGATCCCGACCTTCCATCTGCAAAACGAATGGAACAACCTGCATTAAATTCAATCATTGACACATGGCGTAATTGTAACGCAAAAAAATGAGTTTAGAACTCAACGAAGCTCTTCAAGTTTAGAACTCAAAGGAAGCTCTTCATTACATTTGATGGGAACGTGAATGGAGCGATAAGCCAAACTGTACAATTTTTAATTTGGATAGCTTTCTCTTTAAATTGAATCAAAACGGGACAGAAATAATAAAACTGGTGTTCGTGGACTGGAACGGCCATCTTGAGAAGCTTTGTTCTCGAACGGGACTTTAGTCCATTGCCAAAACTATGATTTACTCTCTGAAACTCTCCAAATTAAAGCAACGAACGAGCAATGACGTCAGCGAAATTCGAACGGCGGCGATCAGCTGAGTACGGCGGCATCACATGCAGGGGAGCTCCCCTAGGCTGGGGCAGCAGCAGTTGCGTCTTCAGCCCCGCCAAAAATTCTGAGTACAAAAAATAGAATACCACTAAAGTATATAAGCACCAGACTCATGACAATGACAAGCAAGAAGTCTTCGACGCAAACAATACAGGTTGTTGTAACCAGTTTCTCATTAATTCATCAATTGTTGATGTGCCTTGTGCTAGAAACATGCGATTGTTTTGTATCTAAAACGAAGCGTAGAGTTAGCACTATATGAGCGATATAAAAACCAGATGTGGATTGAGTTGCAACCGTATTCCATTTTTACGTCGATGATGCATTCACTTGCTAGAATGAAAACAATTATTGATTTGAAAAATGGCAATCACCAGGAAATGAGTCGCGTCAGAAAATTATAGATGGATCAACAAGAGAAAAATTGCATGTACGAAGCGTTTCGTACAGCAGGATGACTTTGCCGTTTTACCCTCTGCGATCTTCAAGAGTTTCCCTTGAAGAGCAGGAAGCGCATCGCGAGTCATGGTCATGAACAAGAAACTTTCATCGTTATATTTTCGCCGCCATAAAAGTGAATTAATTGCGTACTCTTACGTT
This sequence comes from Hyalella azteca, assembly GCF_000764305.2. Lineage (NCBI taxonomy): Eukaryota > Metazoa > Arthropoda > Malacostraca > Amphipoda > Hyalellidae > Hyalella > Hyalella azteca. The sequence continues at coordinate 81,982 of NW_025945216.1, read as the reverse complement.
CAAATTCAATAAGAAATCCAATCCGACAGAGGCAATAAGAAGAAATATAAAACTAAAAACAGCATTTACACATAGCAATTTATTTGGTGTACCGTATCGTCCAATATACTGCACACCGTAATTGCGCATTCAAATTCACGGTAAATAGTTTGTTATATTCTCGGACTAAAGTCGGCTAACGACAGTTATGTACATATCAACATTCTATTTTCGCACTCAGCAATTAGTTACTGCAAATAATCTAAAATTGCACAATACATATATATTTACTCACTAAACATGGAATTAATTTCGAATTTAGAGTAGTGCAGCATTGACTCAAGATAGCCCGTACTTTACAGTACAACTGCTTTCGCTGCAACGTACGTCAATGTTCTGTTAATGTACTGTAATGTAACGCACAGTTAACGCACTGTAACGTACGTCAATGTACTGTAACGTACAGTTAACGCACTGTAACGTACGTCAATGTACTGTAACGTACAGTTAACGCACTGTAACGTACTGTATCTACAGTCAAAGCTGTACGTTTTCAAATGATACAGCGGGCAGCATGGGTGCTTTCCCCGCGTTTCCTTTCTCGATGCTGGACCGGAAATGTTATTAATTTAATCCCATGCCGGCGGGACGGGCTCCTGTACTCAATCCTGGTCGCGAACGGGCAACCAGCGAAGTAATTCCCCTTTTCACTGGTGCATGTGTAATCTTGCATACAATGCAGGAATTCGAATTACCGTGAAGCGGATAGTTGGTCGCTGACCTGTGAAGTTAACAGTCAACCATCAACCTAAAACAATCGTTCAACGTTTGAGACATATTGAATATTTGCTGAATAAATTAACTCAAATGCTGATACGTTAGTACTATGGAGACGGCCACGTGCTCCCTTATATTATATAGTATTATGATATATTATATTATATAGTATTATGTATTATATAGTAATAGGAGTATTCTGAACTAATAATATATACAGCGATAAAAAATAAATACTGCCCTAGGCCATAGTTACCAGCTTATTCATTTTTTTTACTTTTATTTGGTATTCAATATCGTTTCCGTGCATGAACTAAATGGCAACGCTGTGAATATACAGTATTTTACCTTACAAAGCGGTGCTTTCTTTCACATGCAAGCGAAAGAAAATGAAATTCATTATTCCAAAAAATAAACAACAGCGGAAAATTATGATTGTTTGCAAGCAAAAGAAGTTGAACACTTATTTACTTCTATCAAAAACGATGCACGGCACTCTTCTGACTGAACTGTGTCCACGAACTTAAATTTAAATTAAATTAATTTATTAATTAAATTAAATTAAAGATGATCGTATATTAGATTTCTACCTCGTCGATTGTCAAACTTGTGCAAGCATTATGACTCTTGCTTGGCTATTTATAGGTCGCGTCTTCGGAATTTTCTCCAGAATTAGCCCCAAAACCACGTTGGGGGAGAGGGTGGAGGCAGGTCAAGGATGAGTTATGGGTACGCGTTAACCTGGGCATAAGACCACGAGTCGACGTGCGCATGGATGGTCGACATGAATCATGTCATGACGTACGCCTCACGTGCGCATGGATGGTGGACATGAATCATGTCATAGGGCACGCCTCATGACGAGTTCATACTCCTCGGCTGCACCTGACGTTAGTGTTATGACTTGCCAGAAAGTTTGTCGAGTGTGAGAGTTGGGCAAATAAATTAGCATGTCTTGTGGGTAAATGACTATACAATGCCTGTAACTTATTAATCTTTCGGATGAAAAACCTGCCTCAAACCTCACGGCAATTTTTTTTAGCGTGGGCTACATTATTAGGATAAGACCAATCAAATAAACGGTAATAAATTACTTGGCTATATCATGTTTTTTCCTTTAAATCAGACTCTTAGCAGCTAAAAAAACTAACACGGAAATAAATGAAGCGGTTAAAGTTGAGCAGGTCATTGAGAAACTTAATTAAATATCATACAATTTGCGATCTTAGTCGTTCATATTGAAATGGGTACACGCACCTGAGTGCCTGGCGCCAGCTAGAATGACTTGAACAATTCTTTACAAAAAATTCAGAAGCAGGCATGGTCAGCGGCCGTCTATCAATATTCGAGCGGGGGTTAATTAAGGGTCAAAAATTCCATTGAAGGACAAAAGAAAAGCTTGACTGTCGACAAGTATTCCTATCAAACCAAATTAGTCAATATAAATTAAGAATCTGAGCAAATAAGCGGGGCGATTGACGCAAGATTCGACGTTAAATGAACACAGCGGGGATTCACCGCCGACGCTCACCGTGCAACATGGTAGTTTTATTTGGGGTGTAAAATATACGGACGCATATCAAGTGCTTACAGGATTTTTACGCTCTTTGGAGCAGGTTTGATAAGATGTATGGCGATTAAGAAGTTATTCAAAACTTTAGTAAATCTAGTCGACGATGAGTTTAACATATGCACTTAGTAATATTCTAGTGTACTTATAGATATAGTAACTTTAAACTTTAGTAAATCGAGTCGACGATGAGTTAACAACACCAGAAAACCTTAAATAATTGCGTCCACCGCTGAGGAAAACACGAAATTGCAGGCAATTAAGCTGAGCTAGTCTAGAGCGTTGATGATTAATTTAGGAATTATTGATCTGTTAAAACACGTTACCAGAAAAAAACTCATTTGATGGAACGAAAACGCATGCGATGACAACTGGAGTTAATTTTGACGCTATCGACAAAAGAAAACGTTCGTTTATTTAATTTATCAAAGTGAAATAACATTCAAAGTCAAGTGGATACCACTATTAAATTTTCGTGAACATTATTTTTTTTTAATTTTTACAAATATTTTTCATTAATAAAATTATTTCATACTCACATAATCTAACATAGTTGGCAGATCACTCGGTTGATAAGTAGAAATGAACAAATCTCAGCAACTTATTTCCTTTCAACGCACAAGTTCAGAATAGCTTAAACTCCGATAATCAATTATAAAATAATTAACTTCATCAATCTGTGTATTGCACGCACTAAACTCAGTTATATCAGCCGCACGCTGCTCACTTGAATAAAGCCTGCGCTTAGAGAGGCACACAACTTAATCGTTTCAGCACTCGCACTCAACTGACGCCTGGCCTCACGCCACGGCCCTCAATGACCGTCCAGTGGAACCTTTACACGATACCACTGAGAAAATATCAGTTGAAGCCATTTGTTAAGTGGGGAAGGAATAATAATTAGTGGCAACCCAATCCATTACACTGCTTGTGTGAGATTCATGAAATCAAACCCAGGATAAGTATAATGACTAGACTGGGAAAGTACGATTATTATTATATTTTTGGATCCTGCATTCACTATTGAGAAACTTAACAGATAAAACAATAGTAACAAGAAGATTAAATCACACACGAAGAAACTGTAATCATCTTGAAAATATGCACCATAAATTCAAAGCAAATAATTAAAGCGAATGTCATTAACAATTCAGATCATGTTTGACTTTTAGGAACGAACAAGAAGTTTGTGAAAGTCAACAAAAGGTACATAAACATCCCAGTCAGGCTGAGGGGCGTGATCTAAAGAAGCGCCCTGCGTCCTGACGATGTTTATTGGCTAGCGATTGGTTATCCCTGAGCAAGAACTTCCGGATAGCGGAAACGGGCGGCAGTGAGCAGGTCAAGGCGAGGATATTGAAAATACCGCCGGCATGACACCTAAATGCCCTGGTCAGGCGCGATCTTTCAAGCAACAGGAGGATGTATGTACATATTTACCTCACTGATACAGAGTGGGGAAATAGCAGTGTTCATAATCGAGTTCATAATTTGATGATGTGACTAAATTTGTCTGCCTAACTAAAAATATGCCACATTAGTTATAAATTATACAGTTTATAGATTTATAGATGCTACGACCCTTATAAGTTCGAGCAATCTGGCTATTGGGCAACTGTTTCTCCGCGATTATAGGATGCTCCTCTTGTCAAGCACAATAATGACTTTGTCCATGGCATTAAAAGGCATTAAAATATATACCCAGAGAAGTCACAAATTTGAATATGAATTTAGCCAAGGATGCCAGCACTAGAACAGTGATTAACCCCAAATAATGTACAATAGCATATAAGACAGTTCCTTTCCGCAGCAACCGCTGAAGCTCACGTTGATTATAAACTGGTAAGTGTATATTGAGCCATTGTTAATTCTATTATTTCATTAGTGGAATTTCACTTTCGTAGGTAATCTTTCCAAACCAGCAACTGAAATTCAAAATTATTTGGAACTGAATTTCCCTCAAAGCTAAAATATAAGCAGGCAAAAGCCACTCAAAAGGAATTGTAATAATCTACGGGTTTTGCATTTCTGATTGCGTAGATACATTCCTCAAATACAAATCGGCCGTTTTTAATCCGTAGTCCCTTTGACAATTTATATGTACGGAATTTATAATTTATTTTTCATTTAATTAGTATTGGCATACCGGCCAATAATTATTAACGCCAAGCTACAATAATAACGGTTGATCATCGTTATACTCTTATATGAATTATAATGCTGGCAAAACCCTTTGATTAGCTTGGTGATAACTTGAATTTTAAATCGCCTTCAGGCTACTTGCAATAAGAAGTAATTGACACCGTAAAAAATCCTTTATTAGAGGAATAGGCATCAAACCATTTCATTTTATTTAATAATGCACTCAAATCGAACGGTTATTAGGAATAAATATTAATTTGCCGACATAATGTAAGTCACATTTAAAAACCGAGAGAGAATATAAAAAAGAATGTTCAGAAATTTAACGTTTATGGTAAAGACAGCATTATTTTATTGCACGAAGGCTGTGCTGGCGAAGGTTGTGACGGCATCAGCATGAAGGCTGTGCTGGACAGAGCATCACCAACACAACCCAGACCATATAAATGGTTGGTACCTTATAGCTGGCCTCAAGTAACTCCATCACTATCAACCCCTGAGTAACCAAAGCGCATCTGTCAACACAATCAATGCCTTCCAAGAATGCCATCAATACTTGCGTCATTGACAACTGCACCATCTGTAAGAATATGCACACAATTTATAATATGACATCAACTAACACACACAATATGACATTAACTAATACGAGTAGAAATACCTACTACAGTAAGGAACTTTAGCATAAAGAAGAGCAATTAAAGGTAAGAGGAGCAGAAGCGGCAGCAGCAAGTGTCCACTCAACAGCCGCAGTAAGTGCCGCGGCGCACAGTGTGCATCATAGGTCAGCATGAATCAAGTATAGGAGCTATTAAGCATGGCTGTGATACCGCAGAAAAAACTGACTCAGTTCGCACGGACTTAGAAGGAGTTTCTCCCGCAGGCCGAGGGACTTCCCCTTGTAGCGTTTGCCCGAGGCTGCCTGAGGCAAATGTTTGCCGAGCTTGTCTTTGTCTCGCCGCAAACAATGCCCTCGTGACGGATTGTTTCAGCTCACGACTATCTCACAAAAAGATCACGTGTGGTCACATCGAACACTTGCAGGTTTTTTCAGTTGCAATTGTTTCCTAATTGCTATACACTGAGAGAGTTATGTTCTACTCGTTGTGTGATCACTGCTGAACTGTTAACTGTAGGCGCGTTTATTCCCACAGTTGGTTTAGTCATGTGATGGTAGATCCTCGTGAGCGTAGGTTATGCTGTTTGTATATTCCCAATAATATCACTGTACTGCAGAGTAATTTGAGTACTGTAACATGTGAAACCAGATTGCCATTAGACTTGAATATTTAATGATAAAATTTTGTATGGAATGTTGTTCTCATGACTTGGTACTCGAAATATGTGAGGTTAGCTACTATACATTCATCTTTTTATAGTCGTCCTTTTGATGCTTCTCTTGCGATCAATTACACAGTAGTTTCAGTTTGAATGTTCTATTGAGAAGCAAGTGTCGTAACAATTTATATCATCACATCTATGCTACCATTGCATTCCGATCTTAATTCGTCCCCGAGATGCGCCAGATCCCAGCCCAGTTCGAAATTCTCGCAGTCATTGCGGCCGTTCGCCGCAGAGACGTTCGCAAACGCGCAAATCTAGGCCGTTGTTGCCGACTTTACCTCGCGTCCAAGCAGTCTAGCGACGATATGGCCTCATCTGCAACGAATAGCGCGAGGCCTCGTCGCTGTTGACCACCCTGGCGTTGCGCTGGGGCGAGCGTTGACGCAGGCAAGTTCACCCGCGGCTGGCTTCCAGACTGCGGCGATTTCTGACTGGGAGGTCGGTTGAGGAAAAGAAGACGCTCCCACACGAGAAAAATCGCAACGAGTGACGCAATGAATTGCAATCGAAGTCTGTGTGGTGAATTATTCAGTCTGCGTGGTCTGGTGGTCTGCGTGGCGAAGTATTCAGAAATAAACTGCGTTATAAGTATATATAGTATATATATATATACAAGTATTCTGAAACAAACTGCGCTGCATCTCAACTCATCCATGCGACAACACTTCTCACACATGAAGCATCCTCCCTGCTCTCATCCTTGACTCAAGTACGAACGCATTCAAGTACTTATTGGATAAAACTAAGCTGAGGAATATGTTTCGACTAGAAGCGCTTCAAACCTAACAAATCCGTAGATGATAAGCAGAAATTAAGCTTCCACGCCAGTTTCGAATAGACCTGGTCAAAAGACAAGTTCTCAAATCTGGTCAAGACGAGTGAAAAGCATTACAAGAATCAGCGAGAGGCCAAATTTGGCCAATTCTTCAACGCCGCTACTACCATACTATACAAATGGCTTGACGATACTGTTTTAATCTGCGCGTTGCTGCATGCAAGGCGCCGTAATTCCGGCAACACTGATAATAAGGAGCTGTCTGCGTGGCTGCATTGCAAACAGGCTACGACAACATGGCTCAATTTCCACCACGCACTAGCAAGCAGGTTTAACCTGTAACATACGATTGTGTCAAGCATGGTGAAATCTCTACCATAATGAAACAATTAGCTAGGCCGCCTCATTTTAAATTGTAGCAAGCACAGTTTGATCGCAACCATACTCTGCCAATTGAGTGTTCGATTGAAACTTAGCAAGCCCTGCTCAATCTAAGCTGTGGCATGATCGGCTCGACTTCTAATTAACTGTGGCAAGCATGGCTCGATCACTATTTAATTATGGCAATCATGGCTTGATCACTATTTAACTGTGGCATTCGTGGCTTGACTTCCAATTTACAATGGCAAGCATAACTCGATCTCTATTTTACTGTGACAAACACGGCTCGATCTCCATTTAACTGCAGTGAGCATGGCTCAATTTCTAATTTAAAATAGCAAGCATTGATTGGTCGCTAATTTACTGTGACAAGCGCGGCTCGACTGGGGGAAACATGGCTCGATCTCTATTCGGCTGTGGCAAGCATGGCTCAATTTCTATTTTACTGTGGCAAGCATGGCTCAATTTATATTTTACTGTGGCAGGCATGGCTCAATTTATATTTTACTGTGGCAAGCATGGCTCAATTTCTATTTTACTGTGGCAAGCATGGCTCAATTTCTATTTTACTTAGGCAAGCCCTGCTTGATCTCTATCGTCATGCAGGCGAAAAAGTGGAAGTGTGGCAGCTTTTGGGGAGTCCCCGTCGAGGAGTAGCAGCCGATGTGTCAAGCGCTGGATAAAGCGACCGGACTGGGGAAAGATTCGTGACTAAATTCGCGAGGGATAAGTATAAGACACCATCTGTCTAGCGAACTTATCTTGATACGGAGTGGTTATATGAGAGGAATACGATACCGGTAAAGCTAAGACTACGGCCGTTAGGTCGGAGTAGCTCAACGGTACCGTAGTTGCATCGCGGCATGCGTACTTGTCCGCTTCTGGGGGACATTAGTAAGGTGTTCAGCCCTTTTTCCCTTCCCTTAGACTACATACCTCCGTTCACCGGGTTCTTGCCCTCGTGTCACATATAAAGCTGTCGACTCAGCGTCTGAGGCGAGCTCGCAGTGACACAGTGGACTCATATCTAGCTAGGTCTGCTGGTAAACACATGAGGATTTGTATCCACAAACTACTCTGGGACATATGCGACACCGAAGACGACATTGACAAAACCTCTTGACATGAGATAGCGAAAACGGCAAAAATATGGGTACAAGAAGAAATTTAGAGTTGCTGTGCATGATGTACTGACTGCACATTTACGTGACGAGGTTAAACTGTAGAGTGAAATATAGGCCGGACAAAAGTGTTAGAAGCAGAGTGAGTTTTTACGCTAACGGCAGTTGCAGCAGGTAACGCAACAACGTGAAGATGTGAGGACAAGTTTGACCGTCATACACGAGATGGTAGTACACAAATTAGCACAGTAATATCGTCTCATCGTTTGCCTGAAGTGTCACGAGTGAACAGCTTTCTGAAGGCTTGTTCTCATCTCCCACATTCATTTGTCATTTATCTGCATTGTTCTAGTATAAATGAAGCATCAATATCAGGATTTAATTTCAACATCGTTCTTCACGCTAATTGTCTTGTGGGTTATGAATTAATAAGTGATAATAACCCAACTGCGAGCATAACCAACCATCTACGTGGAATTCGCCTAAACAAAATTGTATTTGTTGTATTTATGATACAAAGTTATATTGTCATCATATACAGTCTCTTTGCCGAAAGAAGATACCCACTATATCACAGTGTGCTACGCGTAAACTAGGTACATGTATGGCTGGGACAACTTTTTCTACGGGTGTGGGGCCACATTTATAACTTGATTATTATCTGAGGGCAACATGTAATACACTTCAAATCCAATTATGAGCAACTCTTCTTTCATCTCAAACCTTAAAAAATAAGTAAATCAGTATATGATAAATCTATAATATTTTTCTGTTCGTAATTCAACAAAATTTTCTTTCTAACTTCATTGACGTTTATTAAGACGACGGGACTGAATTGATATAAAAGGTGAATGCAAAATACGACTATAATACACAATTTTGAATTATGTAAATACACAATTTCGAATAATGTTCTTGGATTGTTTAACATGACTGAATTAAAATATTACGACGTAACGCCTTCACCCCCCTCTACTGCACCTATAGGTTAGTCACCACTGAGGCAGGGCGGATGAGGCAGTAGTTTACTCCCCCTCTACTGAACCAAAGCTAGTCACCACTGAGGCAGGGCGGGTGAGGCTGGAGTTTACTCCCCCTCTACTGAACCAAAGCTAGTCACCACTGAGGCGGGCAGGTGAGGCTGGAGTTTACTCCCCCTCTACTGAACCAAAGCTAGTCACCACTGAGGCAGGGCGGGTGAGGCAGTAGTTTACACCCCCTCTACTGAACCAGGGTTAGTCACCACTGAGGCAGGGCGGGTGAGGCAGTAGTTTACACCCCCTCTACTGAACCAAAGCTATTGTCACCGTTGAGGCGAGCAGGTGAGGCTGTAATACACTCGCCTCTACGTTAGCCCCCAGATTGAGACGGGGTTGGTAAGGCTAAATGTCAGATGAACCTTCGTGTCGAATACTCGGTGAGATGCAAGCAGGAAACGCGGCGTTATACATACGTAGTAAATGTCATGAGAATCTTCTGCCTTAGCTCGCCCTGTCCCGTCATACAGCGCCCCGTCCTACGGGGTCACCCCGCTTCGAATATTGCCACATTCTAGGCTCATACAACATTCACTGTTTATTCCATACATCAGGTGGCCGTATGAAACCTAACACGGCCTATGAAACCTAACACGTTCCATATTCCATACATACGTTTATTCCATACAACATTCACCGTTTATTACTTAACGAATTTCAGCAGCTGTAGCTTCAACTTCAGCATTCACGCCAATTATAACGGATGCAATCGGTGAAAAGAAAGGAATTCATTAATTTTTCTAATAATAAGTATATAATGATTGCAATGACTAATATGAATATACGACTGAATTTGTTACTAACATTGGCTTTCAACTCATGCTGGGCGATATTATTCATTTTGTATTTATCTCAGTCTTATTCTCTATGTATTTACTAAATTGTTCAAAACTTTGCATTCTTCGTTCACTCAATCAAATTTTTATAATCTAAGTGTCTATGGGAAACAGTTTCCTGAAGGAAGAATTATTCATCGCAACTTTTCTTTATGTTGTTCCCGTAAAGAAATTTTAAACAAATATGGAGAATTCCCAGAACCGCTTGTATTTCCAGCTCCATATTCTCAGAATACCTAACATGCGTGACTGCGCAGCGCATAGATAATCGCAAGTTTGTTCAGCCCGCGCACAGAAAGCGGATTTACTGTCCTCCGTCATTTTCTTCACTTGCAAAGATTTGAAAGATGGCGCACTAGTGACTAAACCTAAGGCAGAAAACCGGTCTGATTGTTACGCAAAATAAGCTGCTCTGATAGATATTTATCTTTACAGCTTCTGAAAAAAATGTATTTCAGACATTAAATAGCATGTATTTGCAATTAAATAAATAATTCATCATGAAACCGAGAATATTAATACTAAATGCAAAATCCAGTTTAATCAGACAAGCAAACACAATTGGGCGGTCCCTTCTCATTTTCTTCGTATTAGTCGATTCCTTTTATACAGGAATACGGCGACCATCGTCATGTGGAACACCAAGAAGATATCACAGCATAACGCCACTACCTCACTTAAGGTCGTAAATTCCTCGACTTCCTCACAAGTCTTGATTTCCCGGGAAGAAGTCTTGACAGAGATGGGCACTCCCTCTTCCCCGTCTGGCCAGAGATGGGCGCTCCCTCTTTCACGATAGACACGGTGAAGAATCATCAGTTAACTTAACTTTGAACTGAATATCATTTCACGACAAGTGAGCAGATCTATTAGTGTATTTCAGTAACATTCTGCCAACTGTAGCCAGAGAAAACCAAATAAAAAAATATTAACTATTCAGCAAACAGAATCGCAAGCACGCTTTGAACGGATCAGCTAATCATAAATAAATACGATTATAAAATTGTTCTCTGTTTCCTAAATGCGAACTTTTGAGTTCCGGCCAGTCGAGAAGCTTGCAGATGTCAGAAAATAATAAAAGTTGTAGTTTATTCAATTTATTCCTAAAAATTCAAAGATAGAAGCAAATAAAGCCGCCAATATGTGTATTTGTCATGAGGTGATGTATACTTCCCAGAAAGCTTTGTATAAAGCCGCACAAATTAAACTTAATTCTTAGTGATACGAAATACGTAAAATCATCAGAGTCAAAAAGGTTCGAAAATAACTACACATGAGCGAGGCTCATATCGATCCAAACGCAATAAAAGGAAATGGAGACCTGCAGGTATATACACAGCGCACGAAACTGTGACGTGCCTGTGACCTACGAATATCAGAGTGATATTCGTGGCCCTCAGAGTGATATTCGTGGCCCTCAGAGTGATATTCGTGACAGTAGGAACGCTGACGATCGCATTCTCAGCCGCATATTCAGTTCAACGAAATCCGCTTTAAAACAATTGTATTTCATTGTTAGTTTTTGATGTGCCTTCAATTGGAATTAAGGAACATTTTATACCACGTATGAGCATCAATTAATCAAGTTAATTGTCGCGGTGTTATAAAGTGTTAATATATAAAAATTATGATTTTGGGTACTTGAAACGTCAAGGTTTTTTTTCACTCATTCTTCATGCAAAATCTACACAAAATATTGCTTCAAAGAGCAACTTTATTACTGATAAAATTCATCAAATATTTAGTTGACTCAGCCCAAGTAGTAAGCGTGACTCATCAGCAAGTAGTAAGCGTGACTCATCAGCAAGTAGTAAGCGTGACTCATCAGCAAGTGGTAAACATGACTCAGCAAGTAGTAAGCGTGACTCATCAGCAAGTGGTAAACATGACTCAGCAAGTAGTAAGCGTGACTCATCAGCAAGTAGTAAGCGTGGATGAAGCCAAGCAACCGCCAGGAAATCTGGCGGGTGCACAGGCCGTGCATTTCAAGGCGCGTACGGTGCGGTGCTGCAAAGTTCCATGAGCCTTGCGTGGGAAGACGCGTGTCTGCTCCACTGGCGCCATAACCAGCCCATCCATGTACGAGTAGACTGCCATATGTATGGCACTCCATGTCATTATGGCTTGCTGACGTAACGTCAAACTTCTTGCTGGTGGGGCATATCATGTTCATGATTTAGTCTCGGGCAGGCCGAGCAGCAGGTTCGTTGATCGTACTCCCTCCATTGCCATAGTTGGATTCGTACCTGAAGGAGTCTTTGTCCTTAATCCTCTACCGCCGCAAATAGCTCTCCGGGAACATAACTTTCAAATTTAATAATACGTAAACTATTGAGTGTAGCAACATGAAAACGTTTGTATGCAACAGAGAACATTTTAAAGTTGTCGCATCTGGCGACATCCATCAGTGCAAGTCATTTTGCGCTTACTAGAACGAATCCTTTTTGGGAAGTAAGCTTGTGACAATATTGCTCCGGCTACTCATGTCAGACGGTAGAAGGTTAAGGCGTTTCGTAAACGGGCAACCGCTCTAGCTCTGCAACGCGAACAGGCAACATGGCTGAAAGAGTTCTGGAACAACTCTTATCGATGGAATAATCGTGGATAGCTTGCGTTATGACGCGTGGGTGAGAAGACGGTGCTCTGCGTGAATAAGAATGGTTCAGTCTCATTTCTCCCGGAAGAGCCGCTTTGAGGCAAATTGTCGGCAAAACATAATCGCAGGTCGTTATGCAAAACAAGAATTTCGAACCCAACTTTACTTCCTTTAGCCCAGATCGTCACACGAGCCAACATGTCTTTACTGCATTCGAGTTTATTTTGTAGCAAATATGAAAAATTGGTTACATGGCTCGCATGACCGGGCATCATAGAGGAACATTACGCATGACAGAAGCATTCGATGCGCGAGAATTTACTTACGATTGGAGTTTTGTTTATACGGCAGCTTTTCATAGTAATCGGTAATGAAAGATACAGTCGAGGGAACGTTAGGACTTTTTTGGTAGTTCCATTCACATATCTGGACATACACGTTAGCTGCAGTATGGCCCTTAAAGCTTGAAAGGAAATGTTACAATATTCGCCACCATATACCCTCCCATTTTAAAGTTACCGAAATATTCCCTGGTTCCGCAACTTGCTCTACAGTCACTCAAGACCTATCACAATGACATGAAATTAAATAAGTGACCACCAGATATCTCCTCAATATCGCAGTCCATTTCGTGATTTTTACAATTTCGTCTAATTTCTGGCTTTTATTTTGCAATTTATGTCACACCATTGATAGAGAAATAAACTTCACAGAGTTTTTTAAGAATTTATGTTAACTTTTTCTATACATAGATTTTAATTTAATTGACATACCGTACTATAGTTTCTCAATGTGAAATATATAAAAAACATATACTATAAGTCTTAAAAAATTCTTTTTACAATGATATTTACATAGTTATACACTATGCTTTTTGAGACTATTACTTCATGATTTATATTATTTTGTGTTAACCAACTCAAAAGTCCATTAAACAAATTGTTACAAAAATTAATCATCAATAAAAGCCTACAGTTGTGACTGTGGAATAAGGGGAGCAAAGTATTTAGACTTTTATGTTTTGTCATTTAGCCATTTGATATTTTAGCTCCTTAACAGGACTCAAGTCATAAAAGACTAGGCAAAAGAGAGGCTGGTAATGAAAAAAGAAGATCAAACCCTGTAGGTATGTATTTTTTGAAGACATAATGAGAGAGATTTTTGCAAGAGGTTATTTTACTATTTTTTAGGATGCTGAATTTTTAGGAACATGTGAGTTTTTTTTATAATTTAGCTTCTTAGCTAAAAAGCAACTATTCCCGTTAATTTTTGAGCACTTACAACAGTAGAAGCCTAAAGCATTTGTACCAATTCCAAAGTGCATAGTCTAATTATTTAATAATTATGAGAAAGAAAATGAAAAAGGAATTATATATTTTTCCCACTAATTCGTAGTCTCTGAAATAGATTTGTCAATGTTTTATAACAAGTGATAAATCAAGTTAATGATGCATCATCAATTAATTCACTAAAAATTGGCAATTATTGGGTTAAAAGTTATGGCAAATTTAATAATAGAAGTTGATACTCTATACAGTATACTATCTAATTTTTAATAATCAACATAAATTATAGAAACTCAGAAGATAAGTATGAGCGATAGAAGCGAAAAGAGTAATAAAACGCATACTATACCCATTTTGCCTGTTTTTCTTTTAAATAAAGCTCGGAATTTTTTAATAAAATCCAGGTGGTTTGGGCAATTTAAAAACCCGTTTTTTTTTTGCAACCCTGTTAAACATCTGCATGGGCCCATACTTTAAAAAAAAAGTTAAGAGATCGTAAGTTCATCAGCCAATCATTGACGGCATTTCAAGCAAAATCCACCAATCATAGACAATAAAATAGAGCGTAAGTACCTACGTTCAATTAGCGAGTTTTGAAAGTATGGCCCCAGGACCTAATGTTCCTGAGTTACCTACTGATAATTCGCTGATAGAAGAAGTAGAGGACTTCGCTCCAGAAAAGAACATCAAGTCACCAGGTTTTTTCAGCAGGTACACTTCGGCCATCGGACAGTCTGAGGCAAAAGATTGGAAGACCAGGCACGGAGCCAGCAGTGCTGCTGAAGTGGCTGCTTATCATGAACTGATAAGGTACTAGAATCCCAGACATTATAACAAACTGTGGTTTGTGACGTCACAAACTTGAAACGTGTACGACTGGTCATTGCACGTTACCGTCACCATATCCTTGACCTCTAGGTTCAAGATTACAGAAGACCGGATTTTTATTATTATTTTTTAATTGTAAGGTTCTATATAGAGTCTATATGCTATTTCTTGAAAAAAATTATATATATGACACTTGATATTCACTTTTTGCTCCGACGCTCAGTGCTCGGACTAGATAACAGTAAATATGCGCCCGTAATATAATGTTTATTTGTCAAGAAAGTAACCACGATACTAATAAATTTCTTCGTTTAATATTAGTAATATATTAGCTTGCTTATCAACGAATTTAACATTTCATAAATTTCTTCTCGTGGTTTGCTTTTCATAAAATTAAAAACTATTCTAGCCTATTATATTAAACGCCGACGATACGTGGCTATTATTGACCCGTGGGTATTATATAATATATATTATATAATATATTATATAATATAATACGTACGTATTATATTAAAATATGGCGCGTTGAAAGTAAATTTCACTGAACAAACTATAAGTATCTATGACCTCTACTAATTATCTATCATCGTTCACATGCAACTTTAAAAATAACATGCCTAATTAAATGAAGTCGATTTTCAATAATTTATTTGTAAAAATGTGTTAAAAAAATCACAGACAAACCAAGGGCATGAACCGTTTAAATATATGAGGGTTGGGAATGCGAACCATGGGCATGAAGCAACTCTTTAATGAAGTTGATGATCTTTGCTTGCAATGTATGCCCAAGCAAGCCCGCATTTGGAGCTGCCAAATATTTATTTTTAGAACCACGGGCTTCATAGCAACTGCGTATCTCCAGCGACCGGCACGTGTGTTTGAGTCAACCGCGAGGCAAAAGATCGTTGTCCAGTTCTTCAAGTTGTAAAATAAGATTCATTTTATGACTTTAGAACTTGAATATTTTACTATTCTTAAGATACAGATTTCCCTGCACCAGCCGTTTGAGATTTTTCTCGTCCCTACATCGATGATTTCAAACGCCTACTTACAGCAGGGCTAAATACTAGTATAAAATAAAAATTAAATAAATAGTCGTATTCGCTCAAGTTCACACAATGAATATATATATAATAAATTGCATTAAAATTTTATGATAAATAATATCATGATTTGTTACAAACTTTTACAAAACGTTCCA
Source organism: Hyalella azteca (assembly GCF_000764305.2). Classification (NCBI taxonomy): domain Eukaryota; kingdom Metazoa; phylum Arthropoda; class Malacostraca; order Amphipoda; family Hyalellidae; genus Hyalella; species Hyalella azteca. The sequence continues at coordinate 66,106 of NW_025945216.1, read as the reverse complement.
GTAGAGCAATGTCTATAATACTTCACTCGAGAACTCCTGTCTGATCTCGATGTTTATTTCGATTTCGCATGGTAGTCTATGTAATTCGTACAATTACAGTCACACAATAGTATGGTTTCATAGCTCCATAAATTAAATTCGTACTTATATCTTCATACATGCAGTATATAATTGTTCAATGAATGCACAAATTCAACTTTTAATAATTTAATTTATAATTATAAGCACTAGAGACGGTATGGTTGTAATGCTGGACTAATTAATTTTTGTCTATATTCTTATAATTATAGGTACAATATAGTAACGTTCTATTGCTGCATGAATTAAACTTATGTTAGTTTAATTATAAACACGACATAGTTTTGTTCCATTGCTGCAAAATTTATTTGTAATAAAATGATTATGTGTACAATAAACTAAGGTTCCTTAACTGTATAAATTTGATGTATGCTACTATAATAGTAAAAAAAATGTATAAGCATGGTTTCGAAACTCCATGAAATGTAATTCAAGTTTATACTCGTTCAATTGTAAGCACAATATATTATGGTTTCATAGGTAAACAAGTTGAATTTATGTTTATATAATAATGAGCCTAAGCCCACATAGGGATGGTTCCATGACAGCATAAATTGCGCGAATGTTAACACAATTATAAGCACATTAATGCACGGTTTTATACTTGCATAAATTCAATTTAGTTAAAAATAATTATAAAAGAATCGATCTAGGAATGCATGAATATAATTTATGTTTGTACAGGGCTATTCACGGAAACTTCCTGTTTTTTATTTTGCGCCAAGCAGCCATATGTTTTAAGAAAAGGGCGGGGAGAAATTCATATGAAAGGCAAGGTCAAGGGACAAGTGAGCAGCGTGCGTTAGCTGTCGAGGCGTACTTTTCTAATGGCCGTTCCATTATCGCTACTCAACGAGCATTCCGTACTCGGTTCCGTATTCATCTTCAGGTCGGGTTCCTAATCAGAAATCGATTATATTTATTAGGTGGGTGAACACATTTAGGGCAAGTAGAAGTGTTTTTTTACGTGATTATCTTAAATCATTTGCTTACAATGACTGCCCAAGGACCCTACCTCATTCGAAGAACAACATATACGCCAAGCCATCGCCAATATACTCGTATTATGCTCCAGCGAGTTGAACGGAACTTCAAAAATCTACTAACTGATTGCATTGACAATGATGGCCGTCATTTGTCCGATATCATCTCTAATGTTAGGTTAGGTCAGGTTATAATTATAATAATCATAATTCTTACTCAAACTAAGTAGAATTCAGGTCATGTCTTTGTTAATAAATTCATATTGTAATGATACCTATACAATATTTTTTGAGTGGGGGCTTTCAAATCAGGAAGTTTCGTGAATCACCCTATATAATTAAAGTAAAATATGGTATGGTTCTATATCTGAATATGCTTGATATGTAAGTCACAAATTATTCTCAATTAGTGACCATATGCAAATCCTCCGTATTGCTTCGAATAAAATCTAACAAGTTATGCAGTTGTCATATGCGCATCACGAGTCCTTCGTTGTTCAGAGGACCACAAAGACATCTTCGGGTATCCTTAATTTAGAGTGAGCTTGGTGCTGGAGCGTCACGCTGGGCCTGTCAAAGACATGACTTAAAGCCGCAATCACTGTGCCTACCCATGCACACCATCAAACCCTAGCTCCTCGTAGCTCTAATTCGACACGTGTGTGACAAATCCTGCAACGTAGCACATAATTGGATATTCCCCAGCTGACGTCACGCACACGCAGTTCTGGGAATAATTCCAGCATTCCGTCAGCTGATGTGCGTCTTGCATGGATCATGGTTTGCAGGTAAAATAGTTATGTGGTAAGCTGAAGTGGGGAAATATTAAAACGTTTCCACCATATCGTTACTGTGAACCAAGGTCCAATACCAAAACGCATTGTTGTTGATGAGCCAGACGGAAAGCCGAATACAGCAGAAAAATACATCTTCAATTGCTTAGATTGAAAAAATGCATTGCACACAAATATATTTTACTTCTATTGGTAGTGGCACACATGCCCCTATAATCAATACGCATAATGCAGCATTTCTCTCAAAAATCCATAAAATTTAAACTTCAAGTATTTCGCGTGCATGCTGTACAGTGTACAATGAACAAAGTTTGTTATACTCTCCTTGATTAAATTTACTTCTGTAAAAACAATTAGTCGCTGTAATGCTCGGATTTCATGCAACCGCCTTTATTCTGTGAACATGTATGCCTTTAGCAGCAACAATAAAATCAAAGAAAACGTCATGTATTATGAAAACATTTCAGAGACCAGCTCCATCATCAGTTCAAAAAATCTCAGAGAATTGACGCACAATCTAGAGTGAAAATCCAGATATACATGAAAAGGATTGAATTATCGAATTTCCTTTGCCTTTAATTATTGGTTTGGTTAAAAATAATGCCAGTTTTATTGAGGACATCTTTTGAGTTTAATCTCTCAAGCTTTCGGATAAGAGGTACAGTAACAGGGTCAATAAGTCTTAAAATGTTATTGCTTAATTATTGGTGAACTTGTGATTCAAGCTGACTATTAGCAACGTATCCAACGTAATTAATCAGCAACGTATCACTAGAAGTTACTGACGAACATGAGACCATCATCCTTAGTATCCTTTTAGTAGGGTAACATGGGGCAGCGAGCCCACTGCGGGTCATGGGCCCATAGCGGGTTTCTCGCTAAGTATGGCAGATATTGGTCCGTGTTCTCTACCGCCGGTCGACAGTTTCACTAGGATGCAGTGTGCGTGTTTATGTTGTACTGTGAAGTTATGCTGGTAAGTTACATGAGGATATCCCTTTTAGCCCCAACGAAAGTTTTTTTTTTTTTTTTGCTGCTAATAAAGTTTTTTTGTGCTCTGTATTTGAAGCTATTAAAAGTACTGTAAATTATGTTTTGAAAGTACTGTTTACTAGGATAATTTTGAGTTTTAGTTTAGACTATTAGCTTCTAAAATGAAATGTTGGCACGAGGTAACTTGAAATGGTACCTAGTGGGGCAACGAGCCCAGAGTGTCCACGGGGCAAAGCGCCCATGGTGGGACCCTCAACTTCTCCAGTGCTTCATGACAACGCGGGACCCTCAACTTCGGATGAAATCATTAGAGATTGTTACCACTCCTAAAATATCAATTAAAAGAACAAGGACTCGGAAATGTGAAAAGGCAACACCCCTTACCTTAACACCGTCAAAAACTGTCATAGAAAATAAAACGCAATCGTGAAAAGTAAAGAAAAGCAATAAGAAGTTGAGAGCATCCGCATCCTGCAGTAGCCTTAAAAACTTCGATGATAATCAAAGTCCAGAAAATGATGAATGCCCATGTATTTTATGCGAGGAGCCGTATTCAAATAGCCGTTCACGGGAGAAATAGATTCGATGTATATATGGCGTGCTCAAAATGGGCTCATATAAACAGCGTACAGAAAGTATAGTCGGTCGTATATTTATCACAACTGTGATAGCGCATAGGATCAATGATGAAAAATACACATTGTTTCACTAGCAACTGGATGAACTGTATATATATGCTTTTCGCAGGATTAGTTGTATTCGATACTCAAAATTTTTTCTGGTCACTTTATATATTTTTTATAGTCAAGTAATTCTTTTCAAGCCAAGGATGCATATTCTTATGTCAAGGAAATATTTTTTCCTGTATGTGATAGATTTTTTCAAGCGGAGAATATATTTTTCTAAAGTTAAGGATATATTTCTTCAAGATGTTAATAAATTAATGATAGGAATATTTTTTATTACCTTTCTCATATTGTTAAATTGTTTTGAATGTTGTTTTCTTATCTTCAAAAAAAAAGAGATTGGGGTAAAGGGCCCAGTGGGTGGGCGCCTTGCCCCATGCACATGGGCCCATTGCCCCAGACGTGGGGCAATGGGCCCATTTTGACACTTTTTACAAAATAGCTTCTCATTATAAATTGAATTTATCTATAGGCGCCTAATTCACATCATACATTCCTCATGAGTAGTAACTTTGAACAAAACCGAGAACCACCTCGTATCAATTAAAACTTTATCAAAAATTAATTTCAAAAAAGGGGGGGGGCGCGCTGCCCCATGTTGCCCCTATATGTTTCAGACGTAGCAGTCCCAGGCCACGATGGATCGCCGCCTCTGACTACCGTTCATCTGCCCTATTTGAGCCAGCTGGTGCACTATGTTGTATTGGTGGCGTGGAGGCGAGAAGTGTTGTGCACTTCTCGCCGCTGGTAGTGTTGCAGGGGAGGTCGATCAGGGATTGTGCCCAGGAACACGTCCAGTCGTCTCATGAAGGTCTCCAGGGTGAACTCCTCCTCTCTTAGATCCTTTGGTAGGACGTTAAACCTCGGCCCGGCCACGGAAAGAGATCCTTCCCGTAGAGATTGAAATCTGACCGTCGATCTGTTACGTAGTGGGGGGATCCTTCACAGTCTGCCACTTCTCTCATTACGGTATGTTTCAATCCTGAACGTCTCGCTTTCGAAGTTGGTGCCATTCCGGTTATCATTCGTTCCTCTCCCGTCTCCTCTGCAGTGGGTACAGTCTCAGGCGCCTCAACCTCTCCCAGTAGTTCAAATCTTCCATCACTCTGATCCTGAAAGAGAAGGTTCGTTTGTCCCCTTCCAGTTGCCGCACTGCGACGAGTGTGAACGGGGTCCAGAGCTGGCAGCAGTATTCAAGGATAGGTATTACAACGGCTCTGAAGAGTGTTACCATCGGTTCCGCTCCTCTTGTTCTGAACGGCACCCGATCCAACCCATCTGACGCCTGCCTGCTGCGGTTATTGCCGCCATGTGATCACCAAATTGACCTGAGTATTCAACACGCCTAGATCGCAAACAAGACGCTTTTCTCTGATTTCCGATTTGTCAGGTGTCAGGTAGCGGTGCTCCATATCAGCTCTTCCACTACCTCTATATCTCAGAACCTCGAACTTGGTCTCGTTGAACTGCATGTTGTTCACTAGGGCCAAGTCATCTATTGCAGGGAGATCTTATTGCAATCTCTCGCAGTACGTCCGTCCTGTCCGTGATGGTCATTACTATCCTGGTGTCGTCCGCAAATGACGATGCAGAGGCCGTCATGATAACGTCTAAATATCTTGATAACGACTAAATATCAATTTAAACTGCACGTGAGACGCTCGTACTAATTTTTGCAGGCCTGAGGCGCTGCGTCTCTAATAATCTACATGCAGGGTCAGCTAGGAGCCGCATACACTGCTATGTGCAAGCGATAATGAACCTGAAGTGCATTATATATTTGTCAGCTGTTAACACGGCACTCAGTTAGGAATTGTTCACACCAGCACTATATTATTAATGGTGACCGGGTGTGGTGCATGCGCCTCACGTCTTCTAAATGTTCACCATTATATTCTCGTAGCGCAGAAATATTATTGTGCTGAGTTTGACATGCGTCACGACTCTGGTTTTTAAGTAACATGTAGTCTTCTATGAACCATAAATGTGTTTCAAGTACATGAAACTCAATGGTGGAACCCGTAAATCTGAACGGATTACGAATTCACCTGAAATGGTTTACATTCACTTGAATCCGTATAAATCCAAATTTAAGACAGGAAAATCTATAATCCCGACAAAAACCATTGCAGTCATAAATATTGATAACTCGTCTGAAGTTGAATGAAGAAGTTCCCAAACACTATTTCATTATGTGGATAAATAAATAAACCGCGTTTTTGTCTTATTAATAAGTTTGTATTTTACTATCAAACATAACGAGCAAGCCGAAGTTGATATGGCACTAACACATCATGCATTCAATGCAGCGAGAAAAATTTAAGTTAATATTTGAACGACCGATCGACGCAATATTATACAAAAATACTTACGATTTAATGCGATGATACTATTTTAGAATGGGATTGCAATTAAATTTAGGCATAATTCCGCTGTGTACATTAACGTATTCAGCTCCGAAGAGTATTCTTACTCAACTTCGAACGCGGCGCATCAGGACCACTCAGCAGCGCTCCCTAGTAATATGGGCAGCTGTTCAAGTTCATGTATTCTGCGATAGTCCTTACCTTGTGCTATAATTGTTAAGTTTTACGCCTGCCGTATGTGTATACCTACATCACTCAGTGAGTACATCAGTCTCATATTTACTATTTCATTTTGCTTGAACTTTAACGTGATTTCTAACGTAAAGTCAATGAATAAAATCTACTAGTACTACAGCGAACATTTCCTACTCAAAAGATTCTAGAACCTATAACCTAGATAATATTATTATATAACAGATCGTTTCATAGAGTTATAAATATCTCCAAAGCCCATTCAATTCATCGGTGTACATGATTTAACGGAAATTCAGCCTTTTAGAATAAATGCGACTCGAGAAAATTCTTGATTAAACTGACTTGAGCTCTCGCAGTGAACCCTCCAAATTTATTACTTATAGGTCAGTCCTACCATAAAAAATTCTTCTTATGTTCGAATCCTGCGATAATTCTTCTTAAAATAAACAAGAAGATAGTTCTTGACCAAAAGAAACTACGGAAGAGTCTATTCAGGCTGGGTAGCTAAGATAGCAATTTAAAAAAAAGTAATATCGTGTGCGCTTCATTAGTGTTAAGTTTGAAATATTAAAATTTTACTAGACATGAGTTCGTCCTTCACCTCCCTATTGCACTCCCGAGCTTGAATGACCTACTACCTACTAATACTAAATGCAAAGAAACTTTGTACAGATCTTCAGTACATTAAATGATTCACGTAAAAAACGCCTAATTGTTTAAATACCGAAAATACGAGGAAAATAACTCTTCCTTATTGAATTAGCTCGATCATCTTAATCTAATCCTAAAGCATTGTTCAATATACGCATAATATCACTTGATCGCTTAGCTGGAACTAAGATAATTAATCATTTTGACGAGTTTAAATATAATCAAGGTTCGTCCTAATTATCTGTTCCTGGCAACAGGAGGATATAGAACATATAGGCCTAATGCGCTTATATAGAAACTACCAACAGTCCATTTACTATAAGTATTTATTTTTACACATGTGCCCACGTTAGGAATGAAGTCAAGTAGAACAGGGTAAAATTTTAGTTCCCAACGAACTTAGATGAGAAATTGAGCACTTGTACTTGGGCACACTGCCCAGACATTACCTGCGTTTAAGAGTAAACGATTAAACGTCTTAACGTTTAAAAGAGTAAACACTACCCTAAACACGTCTAGGGTTGTGTTTACCCTTCAAATAATTTTGTTCTATCAATGACTGTTCGAATCATGAATGATTTCTCTCGCATGTTAAGGCTCGTGCAAACCAACAGCATTAGAGTTGATAGGAAAATTATGGTCATTTATTGGATCAAAACGAAACCGTGAGTTCACAATTAAAGGCCCGCATGCATTCGGTTGCGGCCTCAGCGTGCGGACAATTCAATGGAAGTTCAATGATCGTTGGCGTTAAAAACGCACGAGGAACCAGTTCTATCTACCATGCAAGTTGACTCTCTGACGTCAGGCGCTGAAGAGCATCGTAAACCTGTCCAGTGTATGCACTCTCGCTTCCAGGGAAACGCACATTCACCCCATCACGCGCAACCATGCTACTAATCATGTGCTGAATTACTGCGCACTGCCTACGTCATACCCCGTAGTGCATGAACTTAAATATTGCACACTGCGCACGCGATATGCAGGGGTTCTTGTAAATGGTATCATGAGCTGAACTGATGTTGGACACTGTCGTTCATGTTTTTTTTCTGTTCACGACACTTTTGTTCACGAGCTGTTGGACACTTTTAATAAATTATGAGCGTTCAACATAGCCTCGCATACAGTAACCTGTTATACATCAACAATAAAATCTAGCACATGCAAATACAAAGAGTCTCGCTTGTTTTTCTTCAATAAACACTGTGGCTATTTTCTTATCAAAATTTTGCTGCCAAAAGAAAATTTGCGTTAACATTTAATTTAACGATGATTGCTAATCAATGAGACAACGATGATTGCTCTCACAGAGATCCACGAAACTAGTTCCTACTGCAAGAAGCATGGAGGGCATCGACATATATAACGGGAAGAACAGAAAAACAAAAGAATAAACAAGAAATCTGTGCAGATATCGCCAACTGTTCAGGCTTATCGCTTACGATCTAAACTGTTAGCGTCTGTAACCCACATTAGAAAATATTTTTATCTGATTGCTCGATAAGTTCCCGAAATGCATGTCCTTGAAAATTTAGGAAAACACGTTTGATCAAAACACACCATCATTGACACATTGTTTTTCACATTGTTTTTTTTTATAAATACACACATCATTGTTTGAATGCATTTTATGATGGAGGAAAGCAAGCGATGGCTGAAAGCATTTTTCTTAAATTTCAAATCGCGCGCGCTAACTATACCCCTTTATTTACATAAGGCCTTTACGATCTATTGCTCTGCAGTGTATGCCGAGGCAGTAAATTTGTTAGAGTTCACCTAAATACCACCATTGACGTCAGCAAAACTGTCATGCCCTGAAGTGTTCAAGCTGGTTTGGCACGAGCGGATCAGGCTCCTCCTTATACCAAGCGATCGCTCCCGTGCAGGTGTTAGAATAGAATAGAAGTGTCGGCACTGAAGAAATAGGCCCATGGCCTGTTGCCGATTCTTGAACTTTTCGTGACTTGATTCACAAGGGATCCGGCCTTTGGAACCCGATCTTTCCATAGCTGACGATTGATTGAGATAGCTGCTGGACTTATTGTTGTTATATGTTTCTGAATGACTTCAACATGCGTCTGAATCCGTGATGAACTTTTCTCCGTAAAGAGGATTACTTAATTGTCATTCCGTTCTTCTTTATCTACTCTTTGTCAAGCAATGGGTAGTGCCACACATTTCTGAGTTGATGAATTATCAATATCGACGAATAAAAATATCAAAACTACCAATATTACCGAAGAAATGAGAAAATCATGGCTACGGAAAAGGCTCCCTAGCTGGATACGACCAGCTCGAGTTTCTCGGAAAGTATTAAACATCCAGGAAGATCGTCTTTCTGAGCATTGGGTATCTTCAGCAGCTAAGGTGCGCGGTCAGAACCTGTTGACAGTTTCACGAATCACCGATGGAGCTGTTAACTATATAACCTTCGAGTTTGCTCGAGTACCTACTTTAATCCCTAACAAAATTTAGAGGCATGCGTGACCCAGCATTAGGGCAGCCTAGGACAATGGGGAGCACGTAAATTAATCAGCTTCTCATATAAGTCCGCTTCGGTTCAGGGTTCGAAGAGCAGCATCTGGGTAGCTGACTAGCTCGGTATGACTCGGCTCAGTCAACGCTTGTCATACTCTTAGGCGACTATAAAGTCGGATAGGACATTCTGACCAGAAACTGATTTCATCTGGTGGCCAAGCAGACCGAGAATAACTTTGCGCGCCGAGTGTAGTGACTATTCGGCCGAAGCCAGGCGGTCCCCGAAATTTTGTTTGTTACCATAAAATCCTTCCTCATTAATTACTACTCGCTGTACTGCAAGCAGGTTTCTAGACATCAAAAGATAACTAAACTGAAGTCCCAATTGTTGATGGCACAACAACTGAATGAAATCATATATAATACAAGAAGGAATTCATAATGAAAGTTCCGACCACTACGAGCAATATTTGCATTTCTGCTCAAAATCCAAACTTCCATCATGAAAATACCTTACCCAACACGTAATATTTAATAAAAACTGCAGGACAAAGACTGCAATTTCAACCATACGGGATAGTGTTTATTTAATACAAAATCAACACAAATGAATTATTGCAAGCTTGTTCCAATACGGAAAAAATGAATAATATAAAAAACAACTGAAGCCTTGTTCTCCACTCTTATCGTCAAAGTTCATTATACGCTTTGAGAGCACGGCTCTGGAAATACAAAATGTTTTATTTCAGACCATTGACACGCGAAGCAATAATACCAACCATTCGCGATAGCTGTTGGTTACCTACACTTATTTATTTTTTCCTTGCTTATAATGAGAGGAAAATCTGACAGCTTCACGAATCGCTGTTGGTTATCTACCTTCATCTATTTTTCCTTGCTTATAATGGGAGGGAAATCTCCGGGGTTTGATTATACTAAGAAACGTATAATCTTTAGGCCAAGAAGAAGAGTTCAACAGCGATGCATTTTCTGTTCGTTCGTTCGATGCATATTTTCATCTTGCCAAATAATTATTCAAGCAATTCGAACGATAATAAGTGAGTAAGACACACGATACTAATTTTGTCATACGAAGGCAAACTTCGTATGTATTGCATGATTTTTCTAGCATCGAGCTATTTTCTAGCAGCAAACATGCATGATTTCGGGACGCAGCAAACTAATAATAAAGAGGGTTTAAATAACTTATATTTGTTCCAGGATACGATCTAATTCTCAGCAGCGATTTCAATACTATATGAAGAAGTAGGCTAGAGCTGTTGTCGAATAGACCCAGCACCTGATAATATATTCTAGGTATAAATAAAAAAAAATTCATAAAACAATTCAGGACTCTATACCTGCAAGTAACGGTGTCGCAAGATCTGGTCTAACCGATTTTATTCCGCCCAAAATAAATCAATCAAGCTGTGTTTTTAATCAATACGAGAATAACAGGATCATAACGGTTCTGTTGCCACGCCCAAACAACGAAAAAATAAATATGTTAGCTAGCAAGATGACTTTTAGCATTAAAATTAACGTAAACAAAAAAATTAGCGTAAATATATTGTAGAAGGAGTACATAATACATGATCATGTTTGCGCTAATAAGTACGACATGGCACATAGTTGAGGGATGAATATTTAAAATTATCTAAAACCTCGCAAAAATTTTGGTAATTCCAACTATTGTAAACTATTGGACATAATATGATGTTTTACAGATATTTGATAGATTTGATGCGGGTTCCAAACGAGTTGGCTCTATCATTATTTCTGTTCAAGCAGCTTTTCCAAATTTGAATTTTTTTAATTCCCATCGTATCATTTTACAATTCAAATGAAAAACATACTGAAGATAGAAAAACAACTGCAAAATGCCATAACATATACGATTATTTCGTTCCTGAATAAGCTTGGTGCTGAAGGAATACTGAGGCTGAGAAGTGTTGCATGCATGTGCGCCCACCCATCATGGCGCTACGCTGCTCGACAACAACCGTGCACAAGGTCGGCAACAAGAAATTGTAGCTTGCCGATGTACAGACTGCAGCACCAAGGCTTAATAGTTTAGCCTCCAGCTCCGAGGATTATTCATTACTTGCAAGTGGCATCGTTAACTTCAATGTCTTGTATCTGTGGACTCTCAGTGAATTACTCAGCGTGAGACGTTGAACTGATGACTATGTATCGAACCAACGTAGAGTGAACTAATTGCAGCATTAAGATTATTGCACAAATTAATACAAAACCATGGAAAATATTTTATATCAGCATAGGTAATCAGATGAGATCTGCGGGTTCGTTTGTTTATGCCTCAGAAATTGTGAGGATAGCACCTCATCATTTGTGTGATAGTAACCTTCAAAATAAGTTATTAAATGTCTTTAAGAAGACTGGGACGAGCTGGGCTCATATCTTGAAATTATTCACAAACAATATAATTAACATACATAATTTTTTATACCATCACGTAACATTCAAATACAGAAGTACAGGTGTAAAATTTGCTGTGTTAAACAATATTAGAGTAAAATCTGCAATGCTTCACGATGCTAGTATTATTATTTTCACAATTTAATAATAAAATAAAAACTCTCAGCTAGTCTCAATGCGTATTTCACTCGTAACTAATAGGAGAAGCCTATTAGTTAAGTCCTATTAGTAAGTCCTTCAATTTATATAATCTGTGACCGGCTTTCCGCTATATACATTTTTAGTTAATGATGAGGATTGAAGTAGCAGGACGCAAGCAGTGAAGTCCTATCAGAGCGTGAAGGTTGATGTGAACATAAAAGTCCACAGCGTTCTTATTCATAGTAAACTCGTTTAATAGTTCGCGCTGCTCGGATTTACATTAATCAAGAAAAATCCAGAACACGGACCACATTTGTTTTAAAAGAGTACTTAATAGTGAAGAAACCACACCTCCAAGTTTACTTTGGTTCGTTTCATAGACGTTAATTAGTTTTTTTTTTTTTGCATCAATAACTTTAAGTTTATTGGTGAATAAACTCAGCCAGGCACCGTCTTCAAAGAACAAACAGTTCCACATGATGCCATCATCACAGTCTCATGATGCCATCAATAAAAACTATTCCAGTTTCATGTTAGGCGTTCATTGAAGGTATATGAACCTTATATATCAATTAGAATAAGACGCATAAATCCTTAGAAATAATCTGGCCAATCACATTTTAGAAATGATACATTAAAGTGGCGTTTCGTCATCGTTGCTCTCCAATACAAATCAATTTTCGACTGTGTAAAAATTTAAGTAAACAATATTTTAAAAATAATTATCATATTTTCAAAGCCATTGACTCAATTCGTAATTTATATTGATGAATTTTCTATGTGAAGTCATTAAGTGGAAAAAGCTGATGCATGAACTGGTACAAGAGGTTGTACTTACTAATGATATTATAGAATCAGCGATCACGAAATTCCATGAGAATTTACGGTACAGATTTCGGCAAGAAATTATTGGCTCAGAAGCGCTTGCATGAACGTATCGGAGATGAACTGGCTGTCTCGTAACAGACGAGGATAGGCAGGCACATCTAATAATTTTTAATCCTGCTGGCTGTGGTTGATGCTGGTCAAACTTCCGAGATAGGGAAACAATAACATTGCAACTCATAGATAAAATCATAAAAATTACACACAATAGCTTATTTTAACATTTTTTTAATCAAGTCCCAATAAATTGCATAAGAAATGTGATTTTAATTTTCAAACTTCCATTTAGAATTTTCCGTGTTCTAAAAACCAGAGCATATCTAAAATCTTGCCCATAGCATATATGTATACTTTATGTTTATAACAAAATCTGGCCTCCATAACTTATGTCAAAACAAAAAAGCTGCGAATTTAGTAATTCTAGTGCTAAAGAGAGTACAAAACAGTAAAAATCGACTGAATACATGTTTTTTTTTTTTGCAGGGTAGACTGGCATTCCGAAGGAAGTGCTCATGCAACTATGTCGAGTCACATGTTTCCGAGGCCAACAATAGAAAGTTTGTAGCCTCTGAGTACGAATGTTGCCCATATCATCACTTGGGTCCCGGAAATTTAATGGGATTGTTAAAAATTGTGGGTAAAATGTTTTGCGTTATAATGTGCAGCTCATCCGTTGTTCTTGAATTTCTGTATCAGTTCGAGTGAACTTAATTCACGACACCAAAAAGAATTAACAGATCAGAACATTGTATAGTGAATTAATTATGAGTTATAATGCGAAAGAATTAAGGTGCCGATCGCAAACGCCGTTTCATTTAAAGTATTACTAATAATTTCCAATTTAACGAAGACCACGTAAGCACTCCCATGCACGCCAAGGAATTAGTTTTCTTCCACGTTGGGTATGCCTCAAATTAAAAGTAAAATAACCATCGTGGAAGCCATGGTAAAGAAATAAATCTTCTACGAACGGATGACGGAAATTTCGACAAGATTTCAGGAACTTCAGAGCGGATCAGTTGGTTGCAATATGCGGGAGATACTGTAAGTGGTAAATTTCTGAACGCGATAGGGGCGATAATTTTCGTACTTAAAGCAGTTGTAATCTCAATGTACATAAATTCTCAAATCACACAATTCAGTTTTGAAAATCACATAAAAAATTAAAAGAACTCAATTGTTGGTAAATTTCACGTCACCAAATGCATCCCAATAAATAAAAAATTGTTCATAATTTGAAATTGTAATAATTTGAAATTGTTCATAATAAAAAAATTCATAATTTTGCATACTGCACTTGATTTATTCAACCACTAATATCAGAGATAAGATTTTTAACCTATTTAATGCATCTTCCTTATTACACTGCACAATTTTCAAATGGGTACTGCATGTTGCAATTTGAAGCTCCTGCGTTTATAAGAGAATAATTTAACTTCTCCATATTAAAATTCTTTTCAACCACTAGGCCATAAAATTCACGGAGAGCACAAAAGTTCAAATTGTAGCCGTTTCGAGAGAAACAAATTTCGAATCCCGGTTAAAATGGTTTCTCTTACAAATAATATGGTGATAGAAAACGAATTTCTCAAAGAAAATGTACTCGGCTTGCAGTGACTTACCTGATTTTAAGCAATTGGTCGGACCGAAATATTATGTTCAGTAGGGAGCCAAAAAAGGTATTATTTCATAGACAAGTTAACTAATTGCTATTCACATCACTTTTCTACATAAGTTTTTCGCAGATTTGAGAGGTTGCTTCTAGTCGCTTGCATGTTATTTGCCGGAAACTGTAAAAGCTGCCACTACGGCAATCTCCGTAATTAGAGTACATCAAATATTAAATTCGATATCTACTAAAAAAAATTGGCAGGGAAAAATTATGAATTCAAGACTAATGACATATAAATATAATCGATCATGACGTTGATAATTCAATAAACGCGACTTGAGAAAATGAGAGCAATTTAATTCAACAGCAGACACAAAATTAGTTCAAAATTATTCAATAAAAGTTCGAAAAAAATTATTAATAAAAAGTAGTCTGTAAATATAGATAGTACGGGTGCATGGGTATGTTAATGGTTTAGCTGTAGCATTAAACCCATACTTGAATATTAACTGTATATTATAATAAAAATATAATTAATTCCGTCGTGACACAATGAAGTGGTCAACACTATATTGATGAGGATGAGAATTTATTGTCCCGATTAGCACTGCGACAGATTATTATTATTCATGTGAGAGCTTTTGCTTAATGTTTAGTCGAAAACGTATCCTTTCCAAATCAATTCCCGACGATTCGAAAACAACATCACGTAACGGCTCTCGAGAATCTACACCAGTCATGAATGTTTTGTCTCTACGCGTGATACATTTTCTAATTTAAATTTAATTCCTTAGCATAGCATAACCTATTATTCATAGGCGGCTCTATCAAAATATGTTCGAACACACGTAGCGGTCGATTTCTCGTCAGTAGCTATTTATTGGGTTTAGCTTTAGATGTAGACAGTGACTTTTAAGTGATATGTATTCTTTCTTAACGATTTCTGATACTGCAACCCTTGAGCCACATTTAGTACAGGAAGATTAATACTAATATAAGATTGTTTAAATAACAGCGAGATGCTAAAACTAAATGTTGACCTTGGCCGCCGCCACGCTGTCTGCGGGCTGGTCGACGTGGCTGTGCGACATGCGGCGATCTGAGCCACGAGCGGTCATCGCTAAGATAAGAACCCTCTGCCGGGCATAATGTCCCATTTCTAAGTAATATTACTTATTAGTTACTAGTTATTTTAATGTGTTATTACATTGCAAATAATAACCATTTGTGCAATAGTAGAAAATCATTTAAAATGGACTGTGGTACAATAGTATTACGATGTACATTCAATAGTACAGAAAAAAGTTAGCAGAGCAATTAGTTAGAAACCAGAGTTTGATGCTATTGAAAATAGTAGAGTCATTGCTCAATTTACGTCAATAGAAGCAATATCATGTTAAGGCTAACCGCCGATCTGTGACCGATTTAAGAATGGAGTCTTAATTCTTGATGGAACTGGGACCGATTCAAGACTGAGGAATGCAATTTAATTTTCGCACCGAGCCAACAACATCGACGTTAAACGTCCAATAATCGGCAATAAATAGTTCAACAAGGAATGCTCAAGGGCCAAAAAATTAAAAACAATAGTGCCATGTTAATATTGGCTTATTTTTTTCTTCACTTATGGCCGTAGATCATAATCAAAATCGACGTAGAACTCGCGATCAACCTTTAAATTCCTGAGCGCAGCCCTACATATACTGGGCTAATGATATTCAAGAGACGGCGGACGAACGGAGTGCACTCATTAAGAAGCTTGTAGTCTGGATGTGAATGGAGAGCGGCATATGTCAGGGCTGAACTTGGGCGCGCATGTGTTAGTGTATACAGAGCACAAACGTGGAGTCTTTGATTGCGAGGCGTGTTTGATGCCTTCATTATCTATGACAACCATGACGAGACACGGAATCAATGCTGGTGATGAGCATTAACATATGCAAATTTAGATCAACCATTCAAAAGTCCTTGAATGGGATTGCATTCCAATTTATCGGCCCAGAAGCATAACGGAATGCACACGAAATTCGATTCATTCGTAATTCTAGCGATTTGCATCCTTCTTCGGAATATCAATGACAAATACTGACTATCGATGAGATAAAGAGCGAATGGAAGGTGAGAATAAAGTTACAGAATTAAATTACCATGCTGGAGTAGAAGTTGATGAAAATAATTGTCGTATGCGGACCGTCGGCACGACAGTTGTTGCAACTGACATCCAAGCCAATGATATGGCGTTGGTCGTGACCGCTTATGCACGATTTTAAATATCTATAATAAAGTGAAAAGCCGTGACCACATCAAATGCTACGAGCTACGGTGTTGACCTTAAATGCCACTTTATGCTGGTTTAACAAAATTCCACTAGACAAATTCAAATAGAGCAGAGATTATCAAGCTGTGCACCAATATGCTGATGACCCCATATACTCGTAAATCAATCAAGTTATAAAATTATCCCCCCCATCCCTGTCGAGTAACTTTCGGCGGATTTATGCTTACTAATTTGGTTAGTTCTTTATATTTGCCAATATTCTCTCATGAAAGTTGGGCCGTACAATGGCCCGGCAGGCGTCAGACGTCCTGCATGTAAGCCCTAGAATTATTGTGCTTATTTGTTGTCACCTAATTTATCTTGTGAACATTCATGCTCGTGAGTACAATACAAGCCCGGAGAATTGAAAGCCAAGCAAAGTCTTCCACAGTTAAGCCCCACGCAGTAGAAACTTTATGATGCAGGGGGTTCGATCTTGAAAACACAGTAAATGACTATGAATTAATTTAAGTAGAATCATAAGCGGATTAACGAGGTCACTGACCGTCTAGAACGCTAGGACTGATTTTTCATTCACTATTTCCCAAAAATTATATATTTTTACTAAAACTTTCAGATATTTTATTTGCGTTATAAAATGAACTGAAAAGTGAGTACTCACCTGAAAATTTGACTGTTTCGACAGGCCTCGCAACACAAAGCGACGACTTCTTCAACGTGGCGGAAGTATTGAACGTGTATAACTCAACTAATAGGAGCAAGAACTCGAAATATAGAATTTTTTTCATTTAAAATATTTCTACAAAAAATTAATATAGCTGGACTTGTAACTTCGAGATAGAAGATGACATTTGCCTAAAACAACCGTTTTTAATACTTTTTTATCTACATTGAACTTGAATCTACATCTTTGCAATTATTTTAGATTCCTAAAAAATTCAAATTATTTGGATACTTACAGAGTTAACGCTACTCAGTATGTTCCTAGTACGGACCAGTGCAAGCTACTTATCTTGCATTGGTCATGTTAATATGTTAACGAAATAATCGAGTTTCTTATAACAAATCTAACGAGTCGATTCCATACTAATTACCCTTCGAAAACTCACTGAATAAACCTATCTTTCACTCTAACTGATTAATCTTCAAAATTTTCCTCACAGTTACAACAGGAAATTCAAGGGCAGTTTCCGCAAAATCGTAATTTCAATTAATTTTCGGAGGTTCTGGACGTGAGGGCGGTTGCGGAACGACAGGCAAAAGTCAGGTTTCCAGAGGCCTTTATATCCCAAGTCAGGTTGAGCTGCTCGATCCACCTACGTCCTGGGAAGTACCCTCACTTTGACCTGACCGCTAGCAAGCCGTGGATTTTTCCAACGTACTGTCGTTTGTCTCAATCTTTCTCACTTTCTTTCTCTGCGGTAAATTATTATGCGCTTTAGGTTTCTAACGCAGTGAACTGTTTAAATACCTTTGCAGCGTTCGCAATTCTCGCTTAAATAAAACTCTTCAAACTGGGAAAATTAACGTGCAATCAGTAGTAAAAGTAAAATAATCAGTAGAAAAGTGAAAAATAATAATTTAGAATAATGTAAAAGGAACAGAAGTTGAAATTCATTCACAACTAACTAAAAATGGATAGTCGAAAAATGCTTAGGTTATTCCAGAACTTCTTCTCAAATAAATTTTCTCAGATAAAGATCTGTGGATGCAGAGTGACCCGCACTATTGGTTATTAACGCATCTCCGAGTCACGCGAAATATTCATTGTTTATCGTCCCATTACAATCGAGACCCGTCAGAGCGCCGGTTGAAATCAACCAGTAGTAACGAGCATGAATCGCTTGACACATGAATCTTTTTGGTTGCGTTATCTGGTCTGCGAAGGCAGCATGAACGTTCATAAAGTCAAGTATCTTTGATGAAGCAGTAAAAGTTACCTCCGCATGCTTTATGCAAAAAAAAAACTACCAACTTTTTCAGTAAGATGTCGTAAAACGAAGCAATGTAAAGCAGGTTCGTGAAGAACATGTACAAGTTACATGTCGACTGGAGGGAGAATTGCGACTTGATACCCAGTGTGTGAACACTGAAATTCAGCAAATGTCTAAATATTGACCTGAGTTTTTGTATGTGCACGAACTATAAGCTGGATGAATCTTCCCGGGCATTACAGCTACACGTATTTTAACAATAACGCAGTCAGTTTAAAAGCCTCCAAATTGTTCTTTTTGACAAATCTAAATTAGTTTTCAAATTATGAAACCTTAGATAAATTCATGTAACTTCGCATTGCAAAAAGGCATTGTTAATTGTTCATACTAGTAATCGTTCAGGAAGAATCCATAAGCACCTGCTCATGAAATCGTCGGTCACTGGCACGCAGTCGCCGCGTCAGCAATCATGCAGTGCCCAGTTAAAAACTTGTCGGGTAATTTGAGGGCCAAAGAATGGCCTTTGGTAGGCCACCGATTTTTGTTATTAAGGGTGCAAACGTGCGCCACGTAACTCAAAAGTTGCGTACACTGACGCTGTCCTAGAGAACGCTGCGTATAAGGACATCAGCGGGCGATACGCATCAAGAACCTGCATGGCCGGGAAAGCCGAAGCGTGCAAGCAAGATGTCTCTATTAATTCAGTAGGCATAAACTACACGCCAACAAATGCAGTGGAGTGAGAAAGCGTTTAACAGTTGGCGGCTGCAAGGAAAACCCGAGATTTAAATCTTATTGACTGACCTGGAAATTTTACGAACTGATTTACGCGTCAGACTAAATATGGATGATGAAAATAGCCATGAAATAGTGTAAATTGAAAAGAAAATCCAAATGGGGAATTCAGAGTCGATCAAAAGTCCGAAAAAGGTAGGTGTTAAATAAATAACATAACAAATGGAAAACTAACGTAAATGAGAAAGGAAACAATAATAAAATAAATTAAATATTAGGGACGAATGTTGATAAATACAAATGCTTACCAGGAAAATATTGCAATTTTGGTAATTCCTGCAAACATTTAGTGCCAAGTTATATTATTGGTTAGAAATAAAATTTAATATTCTTAGAATTTACAGGCAGCCAATTTTGAACGGAGAGAATCTTTCGAGAAAAGAAAACTACAAACTCATTTCAACAAAATTCTTAAAATTTTGCGTTGATATTTCAGTACCTATCGCTTTCTCTATTGAGAGCTTAATCTAAGCTAATAATTCTCTCCATCCCATTTATCTATTCTGGCATTTTTATTTTTGATGGAATTTGTCGAAATAATTAGTAGTATAGTTTCAGAAGCTCCCTAAGCTCACACTCTAACAGCTCACTCCAGCCATTCACTCACATTATTTCGTCTATTATGATCTCTCGCTATGGGTTAATTGATTCATATGTTATCTCATTTAAATATCGTACCCCTTTTCTCTCATTTTTCAATGAGTATTTTTTTAGCTTGCTTTCTAGAGACCTTTTTCCTCGATCGTTCGTTTATTACCTGTGAAAATGCACGTCCATGAATAGTAGAAGTTCTACAAGGTTGGATCGAAGCAAATCTTTTCCACAACTGCGCAACAGCACATGGAAATAAACACCAGACGACGACGGCGACTTAACAATGTCAACGAGGGTTCTTAAAAAAACTGACATAAATTGCCATAAATTACGGGCCGCAAGTCTGTTTACAGCGTCTTTCATTATTGTAAGTCATGGTAGTGGAGACGAACAAATATGCGTCAGACCTTTGTTTGCTCTTGAAACTCGTCAGCATTTATAATGAAAGCAAATATACGAAGCGTAAACTTTTAAACATATACGAGCTTCCCGTCTTATCCTAGATGAGTGGTGCCATTGGCAATGGGGCTGAGGGGATTTTACCTTGTGATTCTTATGTAAACCGTAGCGTGCAGCGAGTCCCGCGCATCCTGTGACGCTCATCACAGTAGGATGCCCCTGAAAAATATCGGCTCCCAAAAAGTGTACGATGGAATGTGATACTGAAGAATATCGGCTTAATATTAAGTGTAATATGATAATGAAGAATAATAGCTTTCAATGAGTGTAAGATAAAATATTAGCCCCCTAGGAGCAAATTGGTAACATGATGCAGAATAATATCAGGTTCCCAGGTGTCCAAGACTTGGTAAAAAATTCTTTAATCTCTTCCAAACCAGCGACTCCATCAACTAGTTGACGTCTTCTTCAGTGAGGATAAAAAGCGTAATTGGATGCCAAGCGAGCTTTTCACCTCGTGCATGACTGAACA
Source organism: Hyalella azteca (assembly GCF_000764305.2). Classification (NCBI taxonomy): domain Eukaryota; kingdom Metazoa; phylum Arthropoda; class Malacostraca; order Amphipoda; family Hyalellidae; genus Hyalella; species Hyalella azteca. The sequence goes on along the minus strand of NW_025945216.1, from coordinate 45,273 downwards.
AGAAGACAGGTAGTCTACATGATGCGATGACAAGGCACATCGATCGGAGAGATGATCTGACGGGAGCTATTAATGGCCGGCATCGCAGCGGGTCGCTCAGGCGTTTAACGCCTGCAGGAATCAGCGGTAGAGGCGATGACTTTGCGGAAATTTAGAGCAGAAAAAAAAAATCAAATATCTTGGCAGTATATCAGGACAAGGATAAAATTAGATGGAAATTCAGGTAGTTTCTGCCTCTAGCCTTATTGCCTTATTTATAGCAATAACAGACTAATGCGCGAATAAAGTTACGGCATTGAAAGTTGATGCCAAACAGCACCGTCGTAGAGTTGATGTGCACCCTAACGCTTTTGGTTCGATCGCAAAAAAATGTATGGTCATCATCTCGGCAATTCTGTCTGTTGTTTTAATGGGCAGATTAAAATGTTATTGCTCAGTCTTCAAATTTATGGTGTCATCAATGGTGTTCAATTTTTAAAATAAATGTGATACGATGCTTCGACGCCCGATAAGACGATGGAGAATTGCCAGTACGCAGCCCCCGATTAGCAGTAGAATAGATTATGTGATGTGACGCATTCAGTGGTAAAATTTGAAAATTTGTAAAAACTCGCTGCTTTCATTATTTACAGCCAGCGATGTCCTTCGCAAAAATTAGAATTATCGAAATATTATTGGTACTTTTTATCGCATAAATTTAAGACAGACGTTTTAACGATAATTCAGTAACGAGTAGATCTACTTCATTTAAACACAGAATTGACTATTCATGAAATTACGCCATCAAAATGGCATGAAATGACGCCATGTACCATTACGCCTTTAGTGATAAAGTTATGAAAATTTGTTGACGCAATACATTCGTTCGTGATTCATTTTCTTGAGCCTCCGTCAGACCTTTGAAGAAGATAAGTCTGTTGAAGACCATGAAGAACAAAAGATCTACATTTCTCGTCCAGAGTCTATGCTATCGGTGCGTTTGCGGTGAACATCTGGCAGTCACTATAAGTGACGAATCGGAACCGCCACTAGTCGATACTCGTGTACAGAGGTACTTGATATAGCTGTTTCAGCATTTATTAGGCCGTAGGCCTGTCGCCAATTCTTAACATCGCAGAGCATTCACAGCTTGTTGCAGTCTCGAACATACAACTCACTGCTTCAATTCTGCCATGCTTTAGCCGCCCGGTCTCTTAGCTGATTCTGACAAGAAACTGTCGCGCAGAGCTGGGATCGAACCATCGAACCCGCACCTCTCTGAGCCAATCTTGGTACTCTGGGGCCATACTTTCAAAAAAAGTTAAGAGATCGTAAGTTCATCAGCCAATCATTGGCGGCCTTTCAAGCAAAATCCACCAATCATAGATAAGAAAATAGAGCGTATGTACTTAACCTTACGTTCACTTAGCGAGCTTTGAAAGTATGGACCCTTCGAACGTGTGAACGGGCTTAACACGTTAAGCCTCGTCCACGCCCGTCTGAGATTGGTTTTGTAGTGTAACTGTTAATTGTACGGAACTTTGTGTCAAATTTGATACCTTTCAAAGTCTGGTTAATCCTTTTTTTCTGCGTCATTATTTGATAAAGGATTCTTAATAGACAGTTACGCAAACAGTTATTATTCGTCCTAAAACAATACTAGATACATTTGATTGGTTTGAAGTTATTATGGTTTGGGAATGTCTTATTTATGTCAGTTACGATTTAATATACAGGGTGTTTCACGGAAACTTTCTGATTCAAAGGGTCAATAAAAAAGAGCTGGTAAAGATATCTTAACAATATGAATTTTACTGAAAAGTACATTACCGACATTTTTGTGTTATTTAGTTTTGAAGATGACATCGGACAAATAATGGCCCCTATTGCCCGTTTACTTAATCAGATTTCTAAAGTTCCGTTCGACTCGTTGAAGAATATTGACGGGTTTATTGGCGAAGGCTTGGCGTATGTTGTTCTTCAAATGAGGTAGGGTTCTTAGACAGTCATTGTAAACAATTTATTTAAGATAACTCCATAAAAAATCATACGGAGCCAAAACGGGGGATAGGGCCGGACAAAGGTCACCACTCAAGTAGAGGTGACCATCTAATTCTAAGGTGAGGCGCTCTGCAAAACGGCCATTAGAAAAGCTCGCCTCTATAGCTAACGCTCGCTGCTTACTTGTCCAATGCTTGGCCAACTGACTAGGCGGGACACAAAATTTCATGACCTTGTTTTCATATGGAATACTCTTCGCCTTTTCCTAGAACATCTTTCTGCTTGACGAAAAATATAAAACAGGAAGTTTCTGTGAATTGCCCTGTACTTCTAAATAATTTTTCAACCGAATTATTTTTTATTGCAATTCCATAACGATCTTAACCCAGCGCCTACTGATGGTAGCGCTCGTGGCCGTGTCTTTAGGAACGGATAGCAATGGAGACGGTTAACGCATCCGTTATAACCATGAGTTGGACGTTCAGAGAAATTTTAGCTTGTATTCACATAAATTCACGTGGCAATTACGTAGTAAGACTCGTTATTGAAGAAGTGTTATCATCCATTGAATATGAATTGGTGGTATTTTGGAAGTAATCGTGAATTTGTGATGCTATTATGCAAAACAATAATGCCAGAGAATAAAATATTCACTTTTAACCACAACCGCGACCATAATTCATCGGAGCTTGCACCTGCCCGGTCCGCACTCATTCTCATAAAATCACTAGCGATGTCGCTTGGAATTTTCAAGTTTAGGCAAGCGTGCTGGACGTAAGTGACTAATGATAAAGCAGTGCTAACAAAAAATCTGTGAGATACTCATAAACTAAAGGCTGTTTTGTTTTGGGACCAATATTATTTCCGCTCAATCAATTTAGCCTAACAAGTTTTCCCGTTTTGCTGAAGTTTTATACGCACGTAGATTGATCATGAAGCGATTGCTTCTTCGGTCCTTTGTACCTATCAGTGACGTTAAAGTACGTAAGCCTTTGCTGCTCTTGGCGTCAACTTTATTGCAATTGGTCAGTTAGGTTGCCTCACTCACGTCTCCGCTAACTCGCAGTCGATATCAACGCACACAGGATATGGCACACAGGAGTTAAAAAAATAATTTCGAAGGTTTGTAAATAATAAATTGCGCGATTGATGACAGAGTTTGATGGAAAACGATGTATGATAATGATTACTGAAATTAAAGCGGCGATGATACAAAATGACTAAAATTTGCATCAATTAAGATGCAAGATGACAAAAAGTCATTCGAGTAAGACAAACACGTCCAACCCATTCAAACATCGCGCGGCTTACGACCGTAACGATTAAAATGAAATTTAGGATGCTGTGATGGTACCAAATTTAGAACTATATTGCATTTATCAACTGAAAATTGCAGAAACAAATTCAAAATCTGAGTTTAGACGTGCGAGTCAATCGAAGAAAAAAAATTAGTTCGGAATCGTTTAAGAATTCGCTGCATAGAAGTCGAAATCCGTCGTTCCTGGCTTACATGTTGCAAGCGTTATTTTTTACCTTTCAACATACAGTATATATACTGAGTGAAACTTGTTCAGTACTTCTATGAAATAAGAAATTAATTAGACACGCGTACGTGAATTTGCTACACAACTCAAAATTACACTTTGAAAATTTTAAATTCACGAACGAAGCTTGTACCTCCCAAGACGGCCAAAAAACTGCAGGTTGAGCATACCGAACATGCATGGGGAACTCCAGGATTCCTTATAGCTTGAGGGCAATTAGCGTGTCCGCACACAGCACCAAAACAAACTAAACTGCACTTATACACGCTAATAAATTAGCAACTGATATTAGAGTAAACTCAACATTGACATATAGTGGGGAAAAAATTGTAACTGTATCGGTAGTTTTGACAAATTTTGACTAGCGAGAATTGTGAATAATGATAATCATGACTAGTGATAATTGTGACCAGTGATAATTCATACGACATTTAAGGCCACTTTACATCAATAGTCAAACAAGTTTATTGTTATGTCGTTCAGACCGAACCATTGAAAGTATCAGTAAATTGCCAACTAACTCAAATATTGCTTGTGTCTAGTAGACCTTATAAATATAAATATAGCTTATTCAGGACTTATGCCTCAGTCTTTTTAAGTTCTTCCATGTTAGCCGTTGCGTTCCTCGCATGCGTCATAAGAAAAGATGTGATGCAGGAGAGAACAAGTTTAAAAAATGTAATAGTAAAATTGATAAGAGGAAAAGGCTTATGCCAAGCGATGAAGCGCCGCAGCAATTAGTTTGCCGTCACATGGACAAAAAATAACTCCCGGGTCAAAAGGTAAAGAAAGAATCTGGGAAGCCGGAGATCCGCTTGTCGCCTGAAATACACAAAAAAAAACAGTGCAACAATCGAGCAGTAATTTTTCACAATTGACTGAAAAACTAAGTACAATTTCCAGGAAAATGAAGTTTAGAGTTTAAAAAACACAATATGCTTCATCGCCTGGACCTAAGTTTGATAATTCCTTGTCCTATTCCGGTTTCGGGATCCAAATCACTCGAGTCTCTCAAATTGCAGGCTTGGATGAAGGGGCGTCAAAAATTCCGAGCTGTTAAGTACTACCCTGAAACGATGCTTCGATATTTCTTATGGGCAGAAAAACTTACGCTGCATGCACAATATTTCGAAACCTTGACAAGGCGCCTCAAAAATTGTAGAAAATTATGAAGAAATTTTGAGGCAAAATTCAGGAATTAACAAACAACAGCAATTTAGGATTCTACCGTTTTGGATAGAAGTACAATTGAAATATCGGTGTAAACATAGCAAACTTCACCATAAAATTTTTGTACATAATAACCCGTTGATTAATTCTGAGCAATCCTAGACTAATTTCTAATCTGAGTAATTATAGTAATCTGAGCAATCGTCTAATTATTTCAAGTTTGTTGAGTAGACGCATGTTATTAATATAAATGACGCACTAGTCTTAATTTTACTCATTCAGTATTGTAAGGCGACGATCATCAAGCGATATCTCTACTTCAGAATTGATGCATAAAATGCTAAAATCGAAGCGATCTCGATTCAGTCGAGTTGAATGATTAGTTGTCAAACACAATTATAACATCTAAATTAGCATCCATTCAAAATACATTAAATTCCGACTCCTTTCCAGATGATTTCGTGTTAAATCAAATAAATATGAGACAGTAGTTGGTTGTAATGTAATTGAATATTCTTGAAATGAGTATTTTTTACAAAGAAATTCTACAGAAAACACGCAATGCGACAGAATCAATTGCAGCACTTGGATGATTCGAGTATGTACAAAAAACATTATACTCAAATTTGTGGAAAACGTAAGAAACCTACGTTGACCGATATTGCTACAGAAGCTGGCTTACTCGATATTGCTACGCTACAGAAGCACTTATCTTACTCGACCGTCAAACTTCAAATTGAGAAATCACATTACTAATTTTTAAATATCATTGTTTCGTCACTGGTAAATACGGTACTATAACAAGATTCATATGATATCATGACAAAGTGTAAATGTAAAAATGCACAAAATTTAATTATGCATACTAATCAATTGAATGAATTTAACGAGTAAAAGCTATGCAGCAAAGCAGCATCAGAACTGACACTCACCTGGGTCCTCGTGACAGATCCCCAGCCATCGTTGCCAGGGTGTGACTGTATCGTTCCCACCAGTGTTGCTGGTGACCTTGAACTAGACGGGAAACCTTGTTCCTGGTTAACTCGCATCTGCGACACATTGAGTTCATTGTCACTTGTGAAATCAGCACTTCTAACTTGTTTTGAACTATCATTGGGATAATATTCTGGAACTTCTCCGCATTTTCCTCGGAGCTCCCTAAATTCAACACGTATTGATCGATCATTGGCAAAAACAGGCGTTTCCTCTGGCTTCGTTGTTGTATCTACATTGATGCTCGCTTCTCCAACTATTCCACGATGAAACTGGTTTTTGCAATAGCACTGCATCATTACGCCTGGTTTCGAGCGGTTAGAGGTTTTGGATAGGGGGTCGACATGCATGGTCGACGTGCTATTTTCGGATCTGGTATGATTATCATAGCTCCGATCGATTAGGAACAATTTTGTTGCTCCGGTTGGACTGGCAGGTTCACTAGCGTGCGATTCACCTTTTTGCACATCGCTCGCTCCCGCAAACGTTACCACAGTTGGCAACTGAATATTGGACGACTCACACAAGTACTTGGTATTCTTTCCAGCAACCGCGTAATTTTCGTCGAGACGCACCGTTGATTGGTAATTGTGACGTGCAGCAGCGGAAACTGCAGGCTCTGAACCATGCTCTGCAATTATTTTCGTATTTTCAGTTTTTGTCTCATTTGTGGACTGGAATGAATTGTGATTTTGAGAGTTTTCTCTCGTCTCAGTTGCATCCGATGCCTCTTTATCATCGTCGGTTTCCTGTCTATCAGATAAAAAAAGGTTCTTTATTCTGCGGAAAATATCCTTGTTTTGAAAATATTCATCACTGTTTTCACATAGAAGATAGAATGGATACTCAATATCAGAGGGGTGGGGAGATATCCAAAATGCTGATTTGATAGTGCAACAGTTCTCAGCTAGAGGCCCGCTGTAGTGTCGATTTATTGAAATTTTTTCTTTCTGTGCAAAGATTTTAGGAGCTAGAGAGCCTCCATCTACCGACGCAACTGTATTATTACGATCTTCATCGCAAGAAGCACAATTTTTGCATTGCGATCTGCCTTCATCTTTACCATCCCCCAGCTTGAAATCGCCAATAGCAGCTTCATGCGCTGGAGAGGCGAAGTTCTTTTCATCTCGAATGTTCGTTGCGTTTGCTTTGGTCTCGACATGTTCAGCCTTGAGAACTGTTCCTTGGGGAAGGGCGTTGTTTGAAGGCCTCGCAGAAAATTCCCGAGCAGCTTCGATACGTTCATTTTTGGATGACATAACATAAGTAATTTTTCAACCTGATATATTTTCTTGCTCCTTAACAACAAGGCTTGCATTTATTTATTCATAAAAGCATTCAGTCGCGTAGCTACTTTAAATATTTTAAGAATAGTGGGTTTCCAAATCAGGAGTAATTTTTTACATATTAACGTTCTACGATACCTCTTAACTTTTCGAAAACCAAAATTTGTTCATAAATGATTATAGCTTTTCAATTGACTTTATTAGGCAGTAAAATTGTACTAATACCTAACTATTTGTCTCTAAAATTGGTGTTAGTCCTGAGGAAAACCATTTTCAGCTATTCATTTTCAGACAAAATGACAATGAAATGTAAAGATCCACCAATTGCACCTGATTGTTTTCATGTTCAAATTCGACGCAATCTATTCCTTTTCTTTTTGTCTTTTTACGTGACGGGTACAACTTTTTTATCGGAAGCACGTTTGTTAGTTGTTTGTAATTAATACTCATCACTGTGCTGAAAATAACACAGGAGTTAACATACAGGATACAGAGTTATAAAGATTAAAGAATGGTAATTTACATTTCAAGTCATGGAGCTGCTTTGCCCTCATCGAGTTACGTATCTTGTTCGAACACAATTGAAACGCTCCACTGAATTTGGAAGGAAGCCTTGCAGCTGTGCGTGACATCACAACGAGCAACCTAACCCGCGAATCATGATTCCACTGTGCCACGGAGAAAGATTTTCACAAATATCATAAGGCAACACTGATCTCGTGACAGGACACCTATTCTGTCTAGGATAGATGCTTCCCAGACCAAGTCTAGCAGTAAAGTGTTGCTACTCTCCTCTTCACTGCGTATACGATTATCTGTGTGCACTGTGCACGGGAACTTCCCGGGCGACCAACCGCCTCACCGACTTCCACAGCAATGAGCTGCGTGAGCGCGGTTCAGCGCGCGAAGTGATAACTGATCAGCTGGTTCTGAATCATTCAGCACGTAATTCCAAATTTCAATAGAAATAATCAAATTTCTCATTATATATTCAAATTTAAACGACACTCGTAATAGTAAGACAACGAAAAGTGTGTTCTGCATTGTGAATCGTTGTTCAAATACGTGACGTTTTTCAAATTTAGCACCTTGAAATTTTCAGATTTTATTTTCAAAATTAAGCAACAATCCGATTGATACATATTGAATTCAAGATCATCTTGCCATGTGCCTCTGCCAGCGATCTCTTTCACTTCTTTGATGTTCTTTCTTCCACTCCGTAGACTAAGAACTAGAAATACTCAATGTAAAGTGCGTTCCAATACTCCAATGCATCGTGCGTTCTTTATCAGACGCATGCTCATGCAGTCAATTAAGTGGTAAATTACATGAACTGTCATAATAATGTTATTTGCCATTTCACACTTATTTCAGAGAAGTCAGTGATCAAAATTGTTAATTGAAACTTTGATACGGTAAAATATACACGTGTCGAAGATTAATGTTAGGGCAGTGTAAGTCAAAACCGGGTTTCCTGAAATGATAAGTTCGCACTGATACACCGCCGTAGCAACACCTACTTTTGCGATCTCCAGCCAGCCTGTCGCCGCTACATCACCATGCAACCCTACTAATTATCTTCCCTGTTCTGTGATTTATCTATTCCTTGGTTTGAGTGTCCGATATTCTTTCGTTTTATTAAGTTCGCTCAAATCTCTGCTAAATAATCGTGTGCGATGCTTCTAACTTCAATTGTCGAATTTATTGCAATTTTTTCAGCTTTAAGTGGATGCGGCTCCAACTCATTCTCTATTTTATAGTTTACGCCAAATCGCTTAAACTTTAATCTTATTTCAACGAATCAATCTTCTACATTCCTTACTTTCATTACGTCTGAAGCATCCACCTGCTACTGATTTCTTAATTTTTCATCAAATTCAATTCTTCCCAAAAGTGCGTTAGCACACTGAGTGGCAATTTAATCTCAGGTGAATCGATTTAGTTTACTATAACCTAATTTGAATTTACTGCTCTAAATTACTTGATGTTTTTATCTTTTCTTCTATGATCAATTCATTCAAATCAACTAATTTTTCACAGTATGAACCGCAAAGCTGGTGCGTAGCTGGTAGCGACGCAGGCGCTTCGACTTGCCTTTTGCCACTGTACTTCCCTTGATGCCTTCTAGCCATTTATTCCCGCTTGGATTTTACTTTCGATGAAATGGGTCCGTTCCGCGGCTCCACGAATACAAACATTCAAGATTTAAAATTTAAATTCAACTCACTCCTCGTTTCAATGAAATTCTCAACTTTACTACCTTAAACTACGATACAAATGGATGATTGTATTAATAAAATACGTGCATAAACGTGATACCAGTAATGGAGAGCCTTTACCTTTAACCACGGCATCGAACTTTTGGGGCAAACTTTTTAAGGTTTTCCACGCAAAAGTTCTTCAAATCGAAACCGATCCTGATAAAATAAACAACATAACTATTTGCTGTCAACACGCTCCTGCTAGCACTGATAGATTTTCTTGTCCTCTTCTATTCTAATTACCACACTAAATGCTGATTTTTACCGCGTCTGCTATGCATAAATTTTGCAAATTGAACCAATCTTGAGGTTTAATTTACAACGAAGCTATTTATTCGCAAAAGACTCTACGAAAATTTTTTTTATCATACATTCCCATTTTTTTTGCCCGCTGCGTTTTAACATAGTGCACTAAACGCGAAATTAGTTTAGCGTGCACAGGGCGCTGAAACTAGCGTTTGGTGAACCAAGTGCAAACGAAACGTGAAAAAAATTCTGTCAACTCTGAAGAAGTTTATTGTGAATAAATAGCTTAGTTGTCATTGTGAAGAAATAGCTTGTTTGTTATTTGTGGATAAAGAGTTTAGTTGGTAATTAATTAATTAGTTGCTACAATTCAATCACAGTCGCCTACCCGGCATCGGTTACCACCATGGTTGAAATACTAGTAGTTCAATCATGGGTTACCACAGTCGCTTGCCCGGCCGCCTTACCTAAAACATTAACGCATCAAATCATGAATGACTTGCGTGCTAGGCGGCTCGAGCTCCACCCCTTAATTCAAACTCTGCATCTCAACCCCCAAATCCCCCTATTCTTATCTTATTTATTCCTATTTCTAATCATCTACACGAGGCTAGTAGCGTGGACAGTTCAACCGGCGGATGAACTAGCGGCTAGTACTATCCCTGTGTACAGGAGGCACCTTTATATAACCAATTCGCGGTATTAGTAGTTTATGTCTTCTGTCAATTACCTCAAATGGCTTGACATAATTAATCTGTGGTCTTGACAAAATGTATTATTTGCTCAGGTTGTAATTTATTAATTTTCGTTTAAAATTTTAATTCGGTAATGCTAGTCTAAGCAATAACTCGTGCCAGTTTTGATAAATGAATGCAGAGAGATCTTAAGGGCGGGTATACCCTCCAAAAATACTTCCACATTTACTAACGGATCTTTCTGAAACTTCACACCTATATGTAAAACTGAAATACAAGCACATTTTGTTCGTATAATTGTTTTTCGGAAAAATTAATAAAAAACGTGAAATTCACAGAAAACGGACCAAAAAATGGGTACTTTAAAAATCTATCTCCTCCCAGAGTTTTGAAGCTACAGCAAAGAAATATATACCATTTGATTCGTAAAAACCATACCTATTGAGTTATCGAGCCCTTTTTTTTATTTTAGCCTTAGTTTGTTTACTCGAATTTTTCCGTTTTGTTCTCATTTTTGTTCTCATTTTCTTCAAATTTCCCTCCCCCCATTTTGAATTCAAACTAGGCACAAATATAAAAAAACTCCATAACTCGATAGGTATGGTCTTTACAAATCGAATGGTTTATGTCTCATCGCTGTAGCTTCAAAACTCTAGGAGGAGATAGGTTTGCCGTGACAATAAGTGTGAATGTTCAGCAGAGTGCGACAAAGTCCCGCGCGCATCGCCATAGGCAGCACTCAATGTAGCAAGGATTCGAAACTAAACGTTACTGGAGCTTGATTCCACTCAAGGATGGTGGGAGCGACTGCATGACACCTCCTCATACGGCGCCAGGCGGGTTGCTGAGCTGCACCTCAAGCAGACACTGTATTTAAAGTACTGGGCAGCGAATTACCTCCTATCTTATTTGTTAAAGAGCTCCCCCACCCTCCCCCCTTTCATGATCTGCCGTGAACGCATAAATCAACGTACAGAGATGGTAATGGTACCGTTGGATAGGGCAGAATGTCAGCTTTAGATGAGACTAAAAACTGGAAAAGCCAAATCCTAAAACTTAAGGTATACACCCCCCTTAAAAACTCCCGAATATTTTTTTAATTATTCCATTCCCCGTGCTGATATGGTGTTATAAGTACTTTCGATAGACTGTATTATTTTTATAATACTCGATGGCTACGGTAGTAACACAATGTGGATCAGCGATAAGAAGAGAATATTGTGGGACGGCAGGGAACAATTGCCAACTTTTCCGCGACAAGAAGTACTACAACGTCCGGGAAGACCGAATTAATTGGTTCGTGGTTGCAGTAGCGATTAATGTACGAGCATGGGAAAAATATAGAAGCGCTGTTCTTCATGCCAGACTTGTAAAAATGTTAATGATTGAAATTATAGTCCAAATAATTCATAACTTTGGTATTCTACACAGCATTAAATTAAAAATGAGTGAACATTCGTTTCGTTTCTGTTTCTCATTCATCTTACATACAAACTTGCATTTTAGCATTCAATTGGAGTAGTATTATTCGCGAAACAAATTAATATAAAGCAATTCTATACTTTTTTTAACTTCGAAATCTATTAACTTCATAAATGATTATTTTTCTGAATTGCCGCCATGTTTGAAATGCAAACTGGTCTACTGCAGTAACTCTCCATTTACACGCGTCAATGGCTTTGTTCACTATATGTATGGCTAAATTTGCAAAATTAACGTTACATAAAATGTTCACAGAATCGCAATAACCGGCCATCATAGAAGTAAACCTCAAATCGATGCTTAACCGATCTTAAAATGCCTAGCACCTTATGGACCTAAATAAGTCCAGCAGCTATCTCAATCAATCATCAGTTATGGAAAGATCGGGTAATACGCAGTGACAATTCATCGCAATTTAGAGAAAAATCGGCATTGTATTTTAACATTGATTGCATCGTATTTTAGCACCGGATACAGATGTATCTCACGATAACTTCATTGCTAAATCGAATGACCGCCGCACTCACCGGCGGCTTAGAAGCGAACTCAAACAAAACGATTGGGACAGTGCAGGGCTGCTATCGAAGACATTTCTTGTATATTTCACGCGCGATAAATTGTCATGCAGTTGGCCAGAATTCCCAATAACTCAATACTGTGTAGCAACTGAGCTACGCACAATTTTTTCATTTCATTCATCTCACCATATTGCTTTTTTTTTGTAAAACCATACTTAAACAATTTGAATGTCAATCCTGGAAATATGCAGAGTTTAAAAGTTTTTCTTAATCTTTCTAAGCTAATTAGTAAAAATAAGTGGGCAGCGACATCTTTGTTTGGCTACGCAGCCTTGTTGGAAAAATTAATGATTTGGTGAACACGATGGCTGAATTTTTGCTGTTGTTGGAAAAATTAATGATTTGGTGAACACGATGGCTTTTTTCTGTGATCATATCCAACATTATGAAGGGCCATTTTCGGTTACTGGCTTCATATTCTTTTGGTCTAGAATCAAGACACTCAGAGTGCCCCGTGGTCGGCTTATATAGCGACTGATCACTGACAAGGCCACTCAGCTGAATAGGTCATTGGAGAACATGCAAAATCGGGTAAGTTTCAGATCAAAGCTTTGGAGCACTCCGCTGTAAGTTGGATATGAGTTTGGTGTCCATCCTTCTTGGTGAGTGCTTAGAGAAAGCAAGGACAGAACGTCTCTCAGAAAACAGGCCCTACAATCACTCATGACAAATCCTGTCATCTTCTGTAAGATGCCTCCATGGTAGACGACGTCAAATGCACGAAAGACTGCAGCGTATTCACTGTTAGTTATATTTTCTATAACTGTGGACTCGATAATGAAGGGGTAACAAGAGTGTGGCGTTTAGCTCGTGAACCACTCGACAAGGGTCATGGAACGCGCATCTCCGCAGATAGGCTTGAAGGCTCAATTTAAAATTTTTTTCATTAAATCGCAGGGGCAGTTAGTTGAGTGCGATAGGGCAGTTAGAGGCGACTGAGGTTATAGGCTGACCAGTCTTGGGAATGGGGACGAAAATGTTCTTCCTTATTTGGAGTGGAATCATGTTCGTACTGATATAGTTTTTGAGTAATGTAGAATTTTGGGAGAAGTGGTGTGAGAAGCTGAACAGTATTGCTTGAGGCACCTAGATGAAGACGACTGTAAACGAAATAAATCTTCCAAAGTGAATTTTTTGTTGTAATATTCGAAGTGATTAATGTGGTTGTTTCGGGCAGCTTGATCTGCAAAAAATGTTGAATCATGCGCATAAGTGTCGTTTTGAATCATGCGCATAAGTGTCATAGAGAACTAAATGACGCAAAAAATCTTATATACTTTTTAAGGCTCGTAGTCAGAGTGCGGCGAAGTCTGCGAGCCACAGATTGAAAATAATTAGCCAGGATAGCATTCCAAATTTCAGATTTTTATCTTATTTATGAGGGGAGTTATCTGTCGAATTCATAGTTAAGAATGTCCATAGACGACTACCGCGGCTGAGCGCGTTGAACGGGCCTCTTAAGCTCGGCCAGCCGCTACCCTCGAGCTTGTAGTCTTTGTAATATGTTATCCTGGCAAGTCCTTTTTGGCAGCGACTGGCGGCTTTTAGGTGGCCGAGGATCGGCCAGCTGTCGGCTATAACTAATTGGACTAGGCCAACCACAGGCCACGTATTATTCCTTGCCCGCCTTGAGTTCGCCTTCACCGTGCCGCCTGTCGTGGACTGACAGCTCAGTAATTTACGATGTCTCTTTCCCCTCATACCTTCCACAAAACCTCCATCGACTCAATTAATATGCGGGCTATTCCTTTCACGTATCAGCTTGCTTCTTCATAACTAGTTTTTGGTAGAGAATATCTACAGCAAGGAGGCTGATCAAAAAATTTCGAGTATTCCATTCGATGGTGAATAAAAAATACAACCCTTTGACATTTCAAAAAAGTGTAAAAGTCGCAGATTCGATGAACATTAATATTCAAAATTTCTTGAAATTCCTGGCACCATAACTCATTTAATACAAGGTACACAAATTTTTTTTACAGTCGTCCGTTTGTAAATAATTAGCTGGGTAAGAATTTAAAAGCAAAGAAAAGTCCACAAAAACGTCCACTCCAAAAAAGTCCAAAAAAGTACACTTTGAGGACTTTTCTTTGCTTTTAAATTCTTAGTTAATTTGCGATTTAAGCAAACAAGTGATATAAATTCATTAGCTGGGTAAGCATGGAAAAATCCACATCGCCATCTCATTAACGAGTGGGGTAAAGTCCTGCCTAGTTTGACTCGATCGACAATTCTACGGTCCCGCCTACGGACTCGCCTTCGGACTCGCGCAACTGGGACACTCATAATTCCTGAAATACTTAACAGATCTGTATGAATTTTGGAATGTGAGTATAAATTATCGATACGCTGCCGCAGGAATTATTACAGATTTTTACATGAATTATTTTTAAATTAAAACCTAGAAACGTATTTTTTAAGCAACTGGGACACTCATAATTCCTTCAATACTTAACGGATCTGTATGAATTTTGGAATGAGGGTATTCATTATCGATACGCTGCCGCAGGAATTATTATAAGTATTGAAGGAATTATGAGTGTCCCAGTTGTTTAAAAAATAAGTTTATTGGTTTTAATTAAAAAATAATTCATGTAAAAAGCTGTAATAATTCCTGCGGCAGCGTAGCGATAATTAATACTCACATTCCAAAATTCATACAGATCCGTTAAGTATTGAAGGAATTATGAGTGTCCCAGTTGCTTAAAAAATACGTTTATGGGTTTTAATTAAAAAATAATTCATGTAAAAATCTGTAATAATTCCTGCGGCAGCGTATCGATAATGAATACCCTCATTCCAAAATTCATACAGATCCGTTAAGTATTTCAGGAATTTGAATGTCCCAGTTGTTTAAAAAATACGTTGCTAGGTTTTAATTAAAAAATAATTCATGTAAAAATCTGTAATAATTCCTGCGGTAGCGTATCGATTAATTAATACTCACATTCCAAAATTCATACAGATCCGTTAAGTATTTAAGGAATTATGAGTGTCCCAGTTGCGAGAGTCCGCAGGCGAGCCCGCAGGCGGGTCCGTGGAATTGTCGATTTAGTCCTAGTTTGAGGGACTTATCAGCTATTGGGTTTCGCAAAAGTTGCCTATTTAGTTGTTATTGAAAAAAATGAAGTGAAAATCTATAATAATGCGTATCTTGGTTTATTGCAAATGATTAGTCACGTTCTGAATTTAATCAAATCACTTCTGAATTGAGGGACTTATGAGCTGCTCGGTTGCGCAAAATTATATCATTAATGATTGGTACTCGATGAATGTCTTTCTTATTCACGAGTAAAAGGCACCATTTCCATTGAACTCAAATTCAAAGAAATTAAATCGAGGAAGAAAAAAATTACTGTGATTATATCATTACTGTGATTATAACAAAATTATATCATTAATGATTGGTACTCGATGAATGTCTTTCTTATTCACGAGTAAAAGGCGCCATTTCCATTGAAGTGAAATTCAAAGAAATTAAATCGAGGAAGAAAAAAATTACTGTGATTTTATTCAGGGTAAAAATTTATAACTAGGTTTAAAAAAGAGGGCTCTAGCTCTATCGTTCCGCAATTCAAAATAATGGCGGCGAGTCTGGCCACGGATTTCGGTTAGATTTCTGCTTTGTTGAGCACCACTTAACTTGGTTCCTGGACCATAAAGTGTTGTGTGCCCATCGATCACTCAAAGTCTATTGTAGTTATTGGGCCTATGGGTGACTGGGTGAGGATGTTGCAAATGAGAGACTTGCTGAAGTGCTGGCTTTAGCAGGCCATACCATAGCCTATGCCACAGGGCACAGCGGCCACAGCCATACTGGTGCTATAGCAGAAAGGATTCTGAAAGGTTAAGAAAAGATCAGCACATCTATGTTTAGAGTGACATTTAATACAAGCACTTTGCCACTTTTGTCCACTTGGGAAGTTGGGATACCAGCGATTTCAAGTAAACCCATTCACTGCTAAACCAAGGCAATGTTTCAGGTGTCAAAGATTTGGGCACAGTGCCATTGCCATAAGCTGCTGGAGTGCTCCACGCTGTGTAAAGTGTGGTAGTGCCCACAGCATTAACACATTAAGTGCGGGGCCGAAATTGCCAACTGCCCGCTGGTGCGCAGGGTGGAATTCTAGAAATTGAGGTTCACTTATAAATAATATGCGTTTAAAAATTACTTTTTAAAGACAACACTTCCAAAGAATCAAGTGTCTCCAATCTGAAAGATGTACCATAAATTTCTCATTTAATTTTTGAATATTAAAAAAATTAATTTTTCAATTTTTTTAATATATAAATTTTTTTTAATATATAAATTTTTTTTCAAAATTATTTATTCTATTAATTGATTCATGCATTGCCTATGACTTCACACAAGTGTGCAAAATTTCAGATCAATTAGACAGGTAAAAGTGTGTCAAATATCAGTTATAAGATTTGTAGCTGACAAAATTTTTT
>NW_025945216.1:0-28258 GCF_000764305.2 Hyalella azteca | reverse complement strand
ACAACCAATCACAGCTGGAAAGCATCCCCATCAACCAATCACAGCTTGAAAGCATCCCCAGCAACCAATCACAGCTAGAAAGCAGATAACATTACAACTCCATTAACCAATCACAGCTGGAAAGCTGGAAGGGGCTAAAATCACAATCCCATAAACCAATCACAGTTGAAAAGTGATAGGATATGTATAATGTATATAATAAAATGAACTGGAAGTGGAAAGTTCCTGGACTTTCCAACCTTTCAGGTCCTGCTTTCCAATATGCTATGTGTACTGGTTAATTTAATATCCCTCTAGAATTCCACACTGCTGGTGCGGCTATGTTTTGGTTGCTATATTGTCAGGGCCTCTCCAGACATCAAAGCGGGAGGTTGTGTGTGTATGTTTATCAATATGTTCTACATGTTAGCGCAATAAAATTCACGACCCACATGTGGGTCGTTTCGCAGCTCACAGCTGAGTGTGACATTTATCATGTCACTGCGGCACGACCCACATTCCCACATATGGGTCGTGCGACAATTTTGAATTTGCTGATAAATTTATTTTACCTAATTTTCCTGTTTCACAACTCACTCTCATGTATTTTCCTACTGTGCAGAGAGTGAACAAAGATTTAAAGACCTACGGTGACGCATTATTGGCAAAATTTTCGCCTTCAGAAGATCTTGCCGACATTTAGATTGAAATTCTTGCATTTAATATATTTCTCAGTCTTCAGCCAACTATTTAGAAAAAAAGTAAGGTTTGACTGTTTTTAGGGTAAAATTAGTTATTTGGGGTAACACGTGCATGCAACCTTGTAATAAGTTTGTGGCTTGTAAATAGTTCGTCATTACTCAGCGTAAATGGCTTTTCATTAAAAATTACCCGGCGACGCATCTTTGAAATGGCCGGCGATGCTTTGGGCTTAAAAATCCATATATTGCCGACGCTGCATCCACCCTCTGCATAGTGGGTATTTTCTGACCATTCATGATGGAAACGTCTAGTATTTATGGTGATTCTAAGGGAGCGAAATGTGATGAACTTTCTTCCGACAGTGATGATCCATCAGATGACTCGTTCTCACCAGAGAGGACCGATGGTTCAGAGTGTGATGAATTGAATGATGAAAGTGATTTAGATGGTGAAATTAGTGATGACAACAATAAAGGTAATGATATTCACTCAATAGAAGGTCAGACAGAGCAAAGTGTGTGCCTAAGTGTCGGCTCAAATAAGAATGTTTCCGTTTTCTGGTAAGGAAGAACTGTCAATCGCACCTAACCCTTCTCATGAAGGGAAGATCTGGCCTATCGATGCTTACTCCCTTTTTTTGACAGATCCAATCATAGAATTGATAGTTTGTGAAACAAATTATTATGCAGAACATTTGCGAGCACAACCAAATCTAACAAGGAACTCGAGACTGAATTGCTGGACGCCAACTTTATTTTACAGAAATAAAAAATTTGTAGGAATCATCCAGTACATGGGACTGAATCCTCAATATGCCATGAAATCTCACTGGTCAAAAAGTGTTCTATTTGAGAGAAGATGTGACCGTGAGATAATGGTAACAGATTTTTTATTATACTGAGGACCCTTCATTTCAATTATTCAGGCCCTCCTCCTAATCTTCAATAAATACTGCAGTGGGCGGCACAAATGGACAATCGTAAAATTAAGAGAATCTCTTATTTTTCCACTCTTTTATGGATATCCGATGGAAGAACCATCTAAAAAAACATGTTGCAAGACAAGTGCCCATTGCTCGTACGAAGCTCCTGGCTCGAAAGGCAAGACAAGAAAGCGCTGTGTGGGATGCTATAAAATGTTTTCCCAGTCAGAAGGATCAAAAGTTGCAGAAAGAAAGGCCAAAAAGTATCAACATTTTGTGAAGGATGCTCTGGAAAACCATTTTTATGTGCTGGTCACGTTTCAGTTCAAAACATCATCACTAATTTGCAGGTATTTTCCTCAAATTGAAAACTTGCAACTGGAAATAATAATGTTTTATTTGGCACTATATAAATTAGTAAAACTCATTTTCTATCATTTCAAACTTTTATTTAATGAAACTAACACAAATATGCTGTATATTTCAATGAAACTAATTTTATGGGCTCTTATCCATATTTGGTATTATTTTTATAAACGACCCACCAGTGGGTCGTTTCGCAGCAGAGGGATATTGGCTACAACCCACCGGTACCGCACTTAACGTGTTAAAGATTGCACAACACTAGGTGCTCCCCATTGCTGTAATTGCGGCAGTGAGTACACAGCTATGAGGGTGTAAATGTGAAATGGTCCTACGGAGGGTGTAAATTTATGAAAGAGGCCCAGCTGCCCAGGAGGTTGAGAAGGTCAGAGCTCAGTAGGGAATCACTTATGGGGATGCTCTGAGGGCTGTCTGACTATCTGCTAATAATAAAGAATCTAATGTAATATCTACCAAAAACCCCAACAGAAATATGCCACAGCCTGCTCTGCTGTCAGTTGCTCCAGATGAGCCCAGAACTTGGGCTCAAAAAGTCAAGTCACAACACAATCATACTATCCAAGCAGTAAGCACTGGTACCACTACCCAGACCCAGGATGATCTAACTCCTTTCACCATGCAGGGCATAAATATAAATAAATTCATTGAACTTACGTGCAAAATCATTTCTCTTTGCAAACACTGAGATATTGTTAAAACAGTCACTGAACTAACCAAGGAAACCTTAAACCAAAACAGTCCAGGTATAACGTGCACTGATATTCTTACTAGTGCAAGGGTTGTTCCCCAACCTGATACCAGCACCAGAGTTGCCCAGGGCTCTTCCAGTGGTCCTGGTGAGGGGGCAATTCCCATGGTGGTGAATGCAGAAATGACCATAGATTTTCCTGAGCCATCTCTAATTATTGGCAAACGTACTGCCAGGGCATCTCATGGACCTTCTAAATCCGGAGGCAACCAGGGGCCACACAAAGGTAAAAGCAGTGGTGGGCACAGCTAACCTAAAAGTTAGCTTCGATAACCGCTAATCCGCTAACTGAAAAGTTAGCTTCGATAACGCTAAACCGATAAATCACCAAAAAATGTAGCAGAATTTTCCACTAACCGCTAACTTTTAATGTATAAATTTAGATTTCGCTTAATTTTTTCTAGGGGGGGAACTCTGAAAAACAGGCCTAGAGAGCTGAATTTTCAGCCTTGAAAAGGAGCTTTCCAAAAAGATGTAGCATGCTAAGATCAGATGATGATCAAGATGTACGTAACATAAATAATTAAATGAACAAATGAAATTAGGCAGTAGTTGACATTCAACATACAGTTTATTAAATGAATAAGAAATATTAAGGTTACGCAAGGGTTACACACTCCTTTTACTCTGGCTTGCTCTTTGCCTTCATCTCCTCAAGGTGATGATTGTTGCCCTTCATGAACATCAGCCTCTCAAAGTTGGCATCTGACAGGGTGGCTCTCTTGGCACTCAAGATGTCCTAGCCTATGGAAAACAGGCGCTCAACTGCAGCACTGGATGGTATGGCTGTGTTGTACTTAACAAAAAGGTTCATCAACACCTGCTCGCCCAAGAAGGCAATGTCAGTCAATTCCTCCTTCGAGCTGCTTTCCAGCATGGTCTTCACCAAATTCTGTGCCTTGGACTTCAGTGACCAGTGGCTCCTCCTGCACTCCATATGCTGAGTAATGCTGCTGAAGAAGTCATCTTCCCCATGCTCGTCATTGCTGGTGGTGCTGCTGCCCTCATCAACGGTCTCCCTCAGGGCCGTCTCCACGGCAGTTTCCATGGCCTTCTGTACCCTGCTGAGATGGCTGTGATTATGCTTTTCCAGCCAGAACAGGCAAAACTTAGGGTGGAAGGCCGCTGCTAGCTGGCACTCCTTGTCTTCTAGGAGGGGCTCAAACCTTTTCGTGATGCCTGCCAGCATTGCGTCCAACAGAGGACTACAGTATAGGTGTGGGCGTGGCACATGGCTTACGATACTTAGCATTAAATCAGATATTTTTAAACATTTTAGCGGACTTCCAGTTAGCGGAACTAAATTTAGCGGAAGCTAATTGGTCCGCTAAAGGTTTTCAAAGTTAGCTGAACAGCTAATCCGATAAGGAAAAAGTTAGCTTCGCTAGTTAGCGGATTAGTGGAACTGTGCCCACCACTGGGTAAAAGCAGACATAGAAGCACAGATGTCAGCTGACTGGGAACTAAATATAAACCAAACTCCTCTTAAAAATGTCCTCCATCCAAGAACTAAAGATTTGACAGTGGAATTGTCACAGCATTAGCAATAAGCTTAGCAACTTTGAATTGCATATTTACACCAGCAAACCCCATGTTGTCTGCTTGCCTGAAACCTGGCTCTCACTGAACTATGAACCTAATTTTATCAATTACAGTGCTGTCTATAAGCATAGAGATGCTCATCAGGCTGGAAGAGGGCTTGCTGTGCTTATCCAAAGTGATGTAACCTACTTAGATAACAATTTGCAACTTTTTCCCCAGGGCTTTTTGGAAGTATGTGGTGAAAAAATTTACTTGAAAAATAGCAATGCCAGTCTCAATATTAAATCTGTTTAACCCTAACAAAAATATCACAACAAGAATTTGATCACTATTGTTGGGGGTCAGCCCCTCTAAAGGTCGACAGTCTGGCCGGTATAGTACCAGCACAGGGAACAGAATAAAAACAAACTCAGGAGATCAAACAGAGGAAGAACCAGGCAAAAATATATTAAATAGAATCAGTGGTACATGAAGGTGAAATATGATGGTTAGTAGGTTAGTGAAGATGGGACAGCCCAGGGCTATGAGTGATGAGGTGAACCTAACATGAGAAAATAACCAGCAGCCCAAACTGGATTGAACAGAACAGAGTTAACAAGAATAACTGGTAATTGACGAAAACTGGGCCAGGATAATAATGAATGAACTAGATCAGATCAGAGTAACAAAAGAGATATACCTAAAAGTCTTGAAAATTGGTCCTGGATCGGGCCTGGTCGTGTCCAACAGGCAATGTCCGTAATGCGGAGGAAATGAGAAGGCAGTTGTCTTACTTGCAATGAGCAGTGGGGGAGACTCAACAGGCCAACTGGCAGGGTACAGAAATAGTCTCTAGACTAAACTGGGAGATGCCCAAGCCCTGGTCTCCAGCTCAGCGTGGAATCCACTAGCCCCAATCTGGCCTGGAACACGCTCCAAATTGGTCCAGAATATCCCCCACATTGGCTGCTCTGCAAATGTGCAGGAACAAGAACACATAAAACCTATCCAACAATAACACTTGGAAGTTGAAACACATAAGTACACTAGGAACACATAAGAACAAATTGATCTACCTAATGCAAAACTGTAAAACAACTTTAAGGGATGATTGATTATATGTACAAACATTTACTGATAACATTCAATAATTAAAATTTAGGACTGAGATGCGTGGCGAGAGTATTCCCTTTACTCACCTATTTAAGAGCCATGATATTCATATCAGGTCAGTGATGAGTCAGCATGGCAGTAAATGACCAGGAAGCAGGTTTGTTTATAGCAGGTTAATCAGCACAAAATAGGAGCAGATCAGTATTGCACTGCTTCACTCAACTATTCAGACTGTCAATGAATGTGATTTTACACTAATCTGAATTTATCTGGCTGGTGCTCAAGTAATCACACACTGGGACAATAGAAAGAGAGGATTATTACAAGACACTTATAACAATTACTAAATAGTTTATATTCCAGCATGTGGCCCCTAACACTATTTTTCACAGTTAGAGCCCTCATGTCTTGCCATCTAGGTGATTTCAATGCCCACAGTCCTGCTTGGGAGCCAGGCAAGACTTCCAAACCCAAGTGAAAGAAACCTTGAAAATGTTTTGCTGAACAACACCAGATTAGCTTTACTAACTCCTCCATCACTTCCTACATATTACAGTGGCTATCATAACTCTTTTTGTACCCTTGATCTCTCAATCTCAACTGACCTTCTGCCACTAGCACCTGTGCACACAGAGAAAGATATGGGAAGTGATCTCTACCCAGTTGTCACCTGTGTAGGTGTTGAGCCCTCTACAGTGGCTAAAACAAGATGCATAATATTCTCCAATAAACATGCCACTGTAATGCATTTGACAGTGGATGGCTGCATTCTAAAGTTTGTCAACCAATATAGGTATCTGGTAGTTGTCTTGGATGCCCTGTGACTCTGATGGGAACCACAAATAAATTCACTTAGCTAAATTGTATCCCAATAGCAAACTTGCTGCAATGCATCTCTAGCAGGCAATGGGGTGCTGATCTAGCTGTATTGATTAAATTGTACAAAGTTCTGATTAGAAGTTGATTAGACTATGCAGCTGCTTTCTATGGGTCAGCAGCACACTCAAATCTCTCAGAGCTCAACATTATCCAAAACAGCTGTCTACACATAGCCCTAGGCTGCTGCAAGACAACCCCTGTCTCCTCTATGAAGGTAGAGGCGAACATTCCTCCCCTAACCTTTCACGGCAGAGAATTTGTGTGTAAATATTATTTCTGCCTCATACAGCCGCCCCAAGGTCCTATTGTGTCTTAGCTGTTCAACTCAAATGTGCCACATATCATGCCACAGCGAACCAACTTATTGCCCAGTTTTTTTCCCATACAAGGGCAATCTTGACTTCACTACAAATCCGAGTCCCTCCTCTGCTTACCTCTCCTTTAATCTCCCCATTCCCTAGTGGTTCAATTCTGATGATTTCTTTACTGTAAATTTTTCTTCCTCAACTGGATTGGACACATCCTCAGAAGCTGCTGTTCAAATTTTCTCAGAACTGGTTAAATTTAAATATTCTAATCACAGCTATTTTCACAGATGGTTCCCACATAACCACCCCAAACCACTCTACTTCTGCTGCATTTGCCATACCATCCAAAGGGGTACTACTAAGCTGAAAACTTTGCCCTGAAATTCAGGCAATAGTCAGAATTGTTTGCAATAAAGGAAGCATTATGTTGGTCACAAATCAACCTCCTCTACTCTGAGAATATTGTCATTTTCACTGATTCATAATCATAAATCTGCATGATTAGAAATAGGCAACCTGACTCCTACATTAGTTTAATATTTGTATATTATTTATTAATAATATACAAAATAAAATCATGTCACTAATGCCCTCCCATGAGGTGCAAATTCAGTACGTTTCTGGTCAATGGGAAATTTTGGGCAACAAGGCTGCTGATTGAGCAGCCAGGGATGCTCACCAGCTTGGTTACCGTACTCTCACCCCCAGCTCAAGGGAAGAAATGGCAAGATTAGTACATGATGGAATTCTGGCCAGTTGGAACCAGTCATGGATAGGGGATATAAATACATCATGGAAGTGTCGCTTCATAACTTTGATTAGAGACAGAGTAGGTAACTGACCTTGGGCCTCTCATAGCAACTAAGCCATTGAGACAGCTCTGACTGAGACTAGGCATCATACTGGACATGCTGGTGTGAGAGCTCATTTGGCCCATTTTGAGCTTGTAAATAGTCTCTTGTGCGCTTGTGGTTCACCGGAGACCATCCAACACTTGCTGCTACAGTGCTCTCTGCACCAGCATGATTGAGCCTATTTAACCAACTTGCTAACCCGTCTTAATATTCCTGTGACCTTTAAAAATATACTTGTAGGTGGTCCCTACCCCTGCTTGATCCAGAATCTAATGATGGATGCAGTTGGTGCATTCTTGATTGTCCTGGGTGTATTGCATGCCTTATGAATTATGATTCCTAATGTTATAATCCTTTATATATAGATCTTGGTAGTAAAGTAATATGCCAAACTTGGCATATCCCCTTATCTGGCCATTGAACTCCCATACCAAGTAGCACTAACCCGACTGCGTCTGGGAGCAACCCAACTCACCCATTTGCACCTTTTCACTGGAAAACAGCCAGCCTGTTGCCCCTCATGTAACCAAATAAGGACTACTACCACCTTTACATTTTTGAGAGATGATTTTCCATCTGAAAACTAGTGACCTACCTGTCCAAGACAGGCCTCATTGACAAGCTCTGATGAATGCTTTCCATGCTCTGCTCAAAGCACCAGA
Source organism: Hyalella azteca (assembly GCF_000764305.2). Lineage (NCBI taxonomy): Eukaryota > Metazoa > Arthropoda > Malacostraca > Amphipoda > Hyalellidae > Hyalella > Hyalella azteca. The sequence continues at coordinate 20,186 of NW_025945216.1, read as the reverse complement.
TGCCCAGGGAGACTGGTGCTTAGGATTTACCAAGATAATGGTGGCTCAATTTAAGTTAGTGACCATAATTTTATAAAATTTTTAGCAAAGCATCGCATGAAAGCATTCATCTTTCATTCTTTGATTTTATTAATTTCTAACAACAATTTGGCACAACATAACCTGCCGGCTGCCATTTAATTGGTGATTTTGATGCACACTTTATTGGTAAACATTTCTTAGACCATAGACAAAATTTTCTGTTGAAGTTGTGTGAAAAATTTGGTATTCTTCTTTTTCAGATTTGCTTGCATGAAACGTCATTAATATGAGTGCCTGGGACAATAATGATGCAGGCACAAGCCATCGCAATAACCTCGCAACTAAACCAACACCTTTGAGAAGTTTAGGCCTAGCAACGCCAAGTGCTGCCAGGTAATAATCTTTAATTTGCATTCAGTGATAGATTGCAATTACCATGGCAAACAAGATTTTTTTTAGAATTGGTTTATTTTTGATATCCTCATCTATTCAGTATTTAATATATTTTGTATTATATTGCTAGTATCCAAGATACTTATTAGTCTACTTATGGGACTCAGAAATGTACTTGAGGGAGAGTATGGAGTGCATTCAGTGATTGCATTCAAATAATTTGTTCTCGTGCTGAATTTCCATAACAATAAATATTTTTTTTATTGATTTATTAGTTATTAAGCCAGTTTTTAGTCAACTGGATGCCAGTACTATAAAACTTGACTAGAAAATTTCTCAGATAGACTCATAATTTTTCATTCTCATAATTTTTCATTCTCATAATTTTTAAAAATGGATCAGAGTTGACAATGTGAGTTTGAAGGCTGCATTTGATAGGAAACAATCCATATTAATTCCTGGTAAAATAATAAAGGGCAGAAATCATTTGCAGCCAGATTGTAGAGGGACACAAAATCCCAAGGAGATTAGGGTTAAGTTTTGTAGGATGTAATGATGTGCACAAACAATCAAAAATTATATATATATGTGCACAAAAAATTTCTGGATTTTGTGCTAATTGGGATAAGTTTCAAAAAATTGTTATATAAAAATATGGTGGCTTCTTCTTACCTGCATGAAAGACAAATTACAAATATTTTACTTCAGTTGAACATTTTCAAATTACTGAAAAATACCCCCGAGCTTCATACTTATACCTCATCTGGTTGAATGAAGAAAAATTTTCATATTTGCACTATCTAGGCCACAACCACGGTGACAAACCAGTGATTTTCTAGAATCAATTCATTTTTAATTTCCTCATGATTTAAACCTATATCTTATGTATGATAATGCTGGGATCTATGATTCTTTACTGGTCTACTTATAGGAATCAAAAATTAACTTGAGGGAGAGACTACAAAACTCTGCTTTGACACTATGGCCACAACTAATGCCACATTCTCACTAAGGCCATAGTACTCCTATAAAACATCTGAAGCTGAAATTCTGTAGAACTAGTGGGAGCCTATTATTTAGATTTTGCCATCATTAACGTTCAGGGTTGGCAATGATTAAATCAAAATGATTAAATCACTTGATTTTTTTATAAAAAAATCATGATTTTTTGATTTTTTCGATTTATTTAATTTTTTTGATTTTTTCATATATTTAAAAATTTTGAGTGGCAGTCTTTAATTTATTTTGAGGCATTGTTATTCATGGTTTAGTATAAATGTACTATGAATGATAAATTGGTATATAAACTTGTTGCCTTTAGTGTGTATTAGGTTCCAATATTCAAAACCGTGCTAATCAAGGGATTGCTGTAATAATATATCACTTAAAAAACCTGGTATTTGAATTTTCAATTCATATCACAAGCCTAATTTGCTGAACAGAGAAAAATAACAAGAAAATTGTTGATAAGAAATACTCTCTGGTCTTCAATCAAACCTGCATTAAAGAACAACTTCAGCCAAACTACACTAACATATATATATATATATATATACAAGTAATGACCAGAGAATGCATTATAGTTTTCGAGGAGTCAAACAATTCTTTAGAGGACATTGGTAGATCAAAAGGCAGATTTAGCAAATAATAATAATATATTAACGTTTCAAATTCTGCAGGGGCGCCCAATATTAACCAACCAACAATTACTGGCCAAATCCAGCTATCTTTTTTTCAAACTACCAAAATTGTGTAAACTTTGAGATAGTTTTCAGAGCCATTTTCCATTTAACATTTCCTTGTTGTATCCAATTTACATGTATTATGTACTTATGTACACCAAAAATTTCATTCTTCAATGCTTCTATTAATTTGAAAATGAATGATGATACATTTGAAATGTTGTTAAATATATTATAAATCCTTGCTGAGACCTGCTTTTTGATCTGTTAATGTCATGTGAAGTTTTAATTTCTTGCAAATTGGAATATAATGCATACTCTGGCCATTGTTTGTACGTTGTTTATAGGAAAATTAATTTTCATTCATTATATATACGTCCATGAATTTAAATGAGTACAAATATTGACCAGAGAATGCATTATATTCCAATTTTCAGGGAGGGAATCAAAAATTCTTTTGATGGTGTTAATAGATCAAAAAGCAGGTGTCAGCAAGTAATTATAATATATTTAATGACGTTTTGAATGTATCAACATTCATTCTCAAAGTACAAAAGCATTGAACAACAAAATCTTGGTGGACACAAGGCACAAGCACATAATACGTACACATAATCTATTGACTGCGTATTAATGCTAACCGACCAATGATAGCTTAAATCCTCATCTATGGGGAGTGAACTCCAGCTGTCCATTTACAAACTACCAGAATTGTCTGAGCTTTGACAGTTTTCAAAGTAATTTTTCACTTGAAAAATTTTTGTGTTACAGTATATCCTATTTACATGTATACTGTATTATGAGCTTGTGTCCTCCAAGATTTCATTGTTCAATGCTTTTGTACCTTGAAAATGAATGTGGATACATTCAAAACATTAAATACTTATATTATATGTACTTGCTGAGACCTGCTTTTTGATTAGAAATTTGAAAGCAAAGAAAACACCACAAAAATTTAGCATATCTCTTTTGAAAACGTTTTGGAGACCAGCTCCATTGTCAGTTCGATAAATCTAGAACACAGATGAATGCAGAAAATTAGTTTGGAGTTAATAAAAAAACACACACAGAAGTTAAAAACCTAAATTTGCAGACAAAGGGCAGAATAATAAAGTAAGTACCTATCTATTCACAATTTCTAATGGATAAGAACTATAGGCAGCATTTAAACTAGGCTTCTCTTTAAAAATATACAATGATTCCAAAATACGCAGATCGGAAGCACCAGAACTATAAGCTGAAACCTTAAAGTCTGTGTCGGACACTGGAACGTTGCACTGTTTGGCATGAGTGCGCACAGCCAAATGAGGAGGGCGCAATAGTAACTGACCAGTCCTATAACTCCTACCTCTATGCTCAGTGACCTGAGTGTAAAAGTTGCGTGCCGTCATTCCGACGTACGCAAATGCACATCGTGCACAACTAAATTTATAAACTAGGGACGATCGCATATGAGGAGGAAGGATATCTTTGTACCTAAAAAACGAACCCATTTTGAAATTATTCACCAGTAAGATACGAAGATTATTTTCCGGGAAGTATTTCATAAACAAAACTTTTAATTCTCTTGACATAACTTCGGACGCATGGCCAAAGTATGGAAGAGAACAGTAAACAACTCTTCTACCATCAGGTTCTGGAACAACTTCACTGTATCGCTTAGACATGAATTTCTTAATTTGGGTAAACACCAAGCCAGAAGGAAATCCATTAAGCGAGAAGATATTGCGCAAAAATTCAAATTCAAAATGCATGGAATGAAAAGTCGAGCATATACGAAAGCTGCGGTGTAATAGTGTTTGAAGCCCGTTTATCTTGAATCTAAAAGAACAAAAACTAAAAAAGCTTCTAAATTTGTCAAAATTACCAAACCAATCTCTAAAACTGTTTTGAAAATCGAAGATAAAATCAATAGCTTTCTGCGAAAACTCGAGGACTTGTCTGCCTTCTCATCTGATATATACTCTAAACTTTACGTCTCCGGTTCATGCCCTGGGATTTTATATGGCTCGCCTAAAATTCATAAGTCGGATTTTGCCTCTCAAAGTTTCAATTCCTACAAATTTTTGCCGCATATAATGCCCCTAGTTTTAAACTGGCTAAGTTTCTGGTTCCTGTCTTAAACTGTCTTGCAACTAACCATTATACAGTAGACAATTCGTATACTTTTGTTGACCGCTTGAAAGATTTTACTGATCTTTAGGGCTTAACAATGGCCTCTTTTGACGTAGAAAATTTATTTACAAATATACTGCTTTTTGAAACTATAGAGATCTGTCTAAATACTCTGTTTAAGGATNTTTTTGTGGTGTTTTCTTCGCTTTTAAATTTCTAGTGAATCTGCCATTAAAACAATCTAGTGACTTTTTTACCTGCCTTTTGATCTAATAACATCATGGGAAGAATTTTTGATTCTCTGAAAATTTGAATATAATGCATTCTCTGGTCATTATTTGTACACATTTCAACAAGAAAACTCTGCCACCATCTAATGCCAAGTATTTGGGTATTTGTATAAATGATTTGATTTGATTTTAATAGCTCCTGCTTCTGCCTAGATTATATAATAGAATAATTTATGGTTTGTTTAACATGTGTTGCTGCAGCATAAAATTTGTTTATTCGTTTGAGGATGGTATTATGTGCATATTGACATCAACTTCATTTTTTTGGCAACTTAAACCCCCAATTATACATGCATTTTAATTTTGGCCGAGCTGAAGGTTATGTTCAAATACCAGTTGAGTATGGATAACTATCACTGTTCTCTATTGCATGTAATAGTGAAACTGAAAAGGCGGTCAAGTGTGGATGACATGGCCCTGAAAGCACGACTCAAGGCAGTTGGGCGCTTCTCCACAAGCTCTGGTGGTCGTGTTTCAGCAATCGGAGCCGGTTGTGGTACGGCTGGCCCCACCCCAGCTAAGCTCAAAGCCACTCCAGTACGAACTGTCCTCGGTCCTGTCAACTATGCTGCTCCGGCCTCAACTCAGTCCAAGTGAGTTGATCCTGGCTTTAACTTCAGCCATCAATTGGGTTATGATGAAACCTTTTCTGTTCATAATGTCTTCTCTGATACCTTTGATTTTTTTTTAATTTCATGTGTGCAAGATTTCAAGGTGGATTCATTTCAAAATTTTCTAATTAGAATTGTAGGCATTTCAATGTCTAGATATGTAAACAAGGCATTCTTACTATGTAAATAAATGATTAAACAGAAGTTTTTGAACTGTGTATTTAACATGCAAATATGTTCATTTGCAAAGTATTCGAGAGACTTTTGATACACATTCCTCCCAAGATATTTACAGTTCATAAACAAGTTTTGCAAAGTTTTGAATATTTATATGAATTGTTTGTCTGATACTTCTCAGCTCTGTAGCTCAGCATTGTTTATGACAGACGAATGAGCTCAGTGAGTTGCCAAAGCCAAGCAAGCAGCCGGCGTAGGGACACGAGGCCCTTCAATAATGCAGCCTACAAAAAGCATTGCATTGACACCATATTCACCTTCCTCACTGAGAATGGCTATTGCAATGTGGACTCTAGTCTTCTTCAGAGGCGTGTTCTCAGTACTCCTTCTAATAAAGATTTTGCTAGCATCTTTACGGTGAGAATTTCACGTCTTTGTTCAAAGCTAGTACATTAACAGTAGAAGCACTGTGAGGTCAAATGTCCTTGTATTGCATTTTAAAATAGGCATAAAATGTAAATGTTTCACTTGAAAGTTTTATGACTTTTTATTGTTATTATATATCTAATTACGTGATAATAATTTGAAACATCAATTGTACAGTACAATTGAGTGCTCTACCTCCATGCATGATTAGGTCATTGTGACCTCATAATAGATTTACTTTGCTATTATTTTTTACAAAACATTGTACAGACACAAAGAACATTTAAATTCCATGTTACAAGACTTTACACATTAGTAGCTTGTGCTCAAACTTGTCAGAACAAGTTTGGAGAGCATTCCATGGGTAACACATGGAAAGCAGGATCAAACAAACAGTATTTACATACTCTTCTTCATCTCTTAACTACAGCATGTTGCAGAAGTCGCTTACCGATGCTCAAATTAGAAACTGTGTAGCATAAAATTAGTAAAATGTGCAATTAAGAATATTTAAGATGTTATTCCATTCATCCATAGCAGGTTCCAGAGGCAAAAGAGTCATTTAACCATTTTTAACGCGTGAGGTCTAAATGACCTTGCGCAGTGTTTCAAGGTGTTGTACAACTGCTGTGCTTCTAGTATTAAACACAGGAGAAACTTTCTGTTTTATATTAATAACTTTGTAATCATTGAATAATGTTTCATGGAATTTTGGAAGATTCCTACAAGAATAATATTTTAATATGTGATAATCCCCAGTTTTATTAATAATAATCTTTTATTTGCAGTTCATCTATGGGATGATTGAACCAAATTTTCAGCTGTCATCCCGGTTTGCTGATGAAATACCAATGAGGCTGAAGCACTTGTCATACCCTTCACAGATTCCTAAGAGCACTTTTGCTTCCGGTAAGAAAGCTTTTCAATTCATCTTGCACTTTATTTTGTGTTTATATGACAATATATCCTGCTGAGTGCTCTTCTGTTATCTGTACTTAATACCAATTTTTTATTTTATGAATCTGATTATAAATTAGGAATTCAGAATTGTGGCTGTATATATATGTAATGTATATATTTATGTAATATGTTAGATCTGTCACAAACCTTTTGAAGGCTATTCTTTTCTATTCCATGCAACCCTGCCTTGCCTTTTCTCTCCAATATTTGCTCCTAGTTGAAGATTAAACTAATGAATGTTGGTGCAGTTGGATCTCCTCACTCATGGCCCACATTGCTGACCATGCTGGCATGGATGTGCAACCTCGTGCAAATGACGAGTGGCCTGGTGGTCGAGGAAATCGCCTACCCAATTGATTTTGATAATGAAGATATTTCTATCTGGGAGCATCTCAACTGCTACCTGGATGCTGCATCTGAACCCGAGATACCTGGACAATATGAACATTGCCTCATGGTGAGTGTTTCCGCCTCCTACACCTTTTTTGGTGTAGGTATTCCTCATTTTGTGGTGCACCTTGTGTGATTTTACAGGGATATTCTGAAGATTTTGTCTTGCGACATCAACATATCTAGTGATCATTTTGAAGCGCAATAGTTTTCTTGTACTTTCATTTGGCCAATACAGGGTTGGTACCGGTCATGGACAACCTGGAAAGTCATGGAATTTAATTTTTCATTTTCCAGGCCTGGAAAGTCATTGGATTTCATGTCATGTCTTGGAAAGTCATGGAATTTGCAAGTGATATAAGAAAAAAAATGAGTGTTTTTCTGTGCAGCGTGTGTTTGTGCAGTCTCTTGTTTCCTGCATTCTGATTGGCACAGTCCCTTGTTTCATGCATTCTAATTGGTTCTCGTAATCTCCAATCAGTTGCATTCGACAACTTATTGATCTGCAGTGGCAGCGTTCCATCTCCAGCATGCAATTTTTGCATCACCACGCCTGGATAGTGTAAATTCCATGACTTGTGGTTAAGAATAGAAGCTTATTGTGACTGGCTTGCTCGCCATCCAAAGCAAGAAAGTATGGCGATATGTACATTGTTCTTGAAAGACTTCGATGTGTCAAATATGGGGGAAGCAGCTTTGAAGAGCCATGCTAAAGGCAGCAAACACCAAGTTAGCTAAGCAACACAGTGAAGAGAAAAGCAAAGCGCAGTCACGCATTTCCGATTTGTGGCCTGCTGACAGCAATGGAACTGCAGTTTCTTGCTCCAAAAGTGTATCAGGGAATAGGTCGTTGCAAAAGTCAGCACGCATCAGCACTGTAGTGTCTACTGCCACTGTGAATGTAGAGACGGAGAGCAGGCCTGTATCCTCTGCCAAAGCAAACACCAATGGCGAACTGACCAGCTTTGTAACAAAGATGTCCTGATGTCTGAAATTTGGTGGGCATTGAAAATGGTGATATCTCACTTTTCATTTACAAGCACTTTAGAGATGAATCACAACATTGCAGTGAACTCAACGCACAGTTTCAAGCATTTTCAACTTTTGATCAACTGGACACTTTTTGGCATGCCATTCTGTCAAAGAGCACCTACAAGAAGCTTTGGTTGGTAGTGCAGATGCTCATGCTCATGTATCATGGCCAAGCCATGGTTGAAAAGGGGTTTTCGTTCAACAAGGAAATCATGACACATAACATGAAAGAACAAACGGTGGTTGCCCTGTGTGCTGTGGTTGATCATGTTGCACATGTTGGTGGTCTGGACAAGATGACCATCACCAAGCAGATGCTGCTTGCAGCTGGCAGTGCCAAAGCAGCCTACAATAATTATTTGGCAGTTGAGAACGAGCAGAATGCGAAGGCCCAGAAAACCCAGAAGAGGAAGGCTCTGTTGGATGAGTAGATGAACTGTAGAAGAAGAAATGGCGTACGGATGAAGGCATCAAGGCGCTTGAGCAAGCAGCAGATGAATATGCAGAAGCAACGGAGAGAAAGGGGGATTTGAAAATTTTCGCAAAGTTCAACGCCATGAGGCAATCTTTGAAAACAAAGCAACAGAAGCTAGACACTCTTGAACTGAACATAAAGAAAAGTTGATGAAATAGCTGCCAATCGAATGTTAGGGTAGTGGTGTTGAAGAATGTTCTGAACTGTATTGACATTATCATGTACAATCTTGTGTGCATTACTCAATATTTGTTGTGGTTTTACACTTTTGAATTCGTAATAATACCATTGCGGGTTTGATTTTCAGATTTGTGTCATTTATGTTCCTCTGTGTCTGCCTACTCTATGCATTTACACGTTTGCTATTTATCAATTGTAGGAGATGATAGAATATGTACGGTTAGTCTATCAGTCACGCCAAACCTGTCGTATACGAGTCTTGGAAAATTATATTGATGGTCATGGAGAGTCATGGAAAAGTCATGGAATTCTTTTTCTAAACACCAGTACGAACCCTGCCAATAGGAGATTTTGTTAATTGAATGACATGTGCAGGTAAAAACTTACAAGTCCGCAGCTAAAAGTATACAAATTACTGATTATGGTATGTTCAGAATTTTTGAGTTGATACTGATGTATCCTATTTGTATGCAGCAAGTTTCATTTTAGAACTGAAGAGGACCGTAACCTGTCCTTTTGTGGTACGGTATTTCATGAAGTTTTATCCCAGAACTGAAGGATATATATAATATATGTCTGTAACTTGCTCATTTGTAGTATTTACTGAAACATTATTTCCAGAAGTACAGAGTATGTATGTAACTATCCCCATGTGGCATATATTATTGCAGAACTACAGGGAGGCTGTGCAGCAGCAGGCTGGTGTAGACGGGGCCAGATATCGGCAGCTTGAAGAAGAGATTCAAATGATGGCGCTACAGGAGCAGCAGCTCACGCTCGACCGCAGTCCTCTGCAGCATCTGCAAATAAGGAGAAATGAGGTAACATAGCTTAGAAGATAATTTTTCTACCCGTAAACCATAACAAATAATTACTCAGCCCGCAATGAACAGGCATCCGCTACTTGGTGTTCAAATCACAGTCATTTTTTATTTCAGAATGAATAAGTTGAGACGCCTACTCTTGTTTACATTACATTCACTGTATTAAAACTACACGTGGCTCTTGATACTGTCATTAAGAAGCTAATAATACAGCCTGAGATCTATCAACAATTCATTTCCTTCTTGGCAATTTGCTTTAATTATGCCTCATCTTATTAGTTCCAGAATTTAACATGTCTCAATTGTTATTTTATGTATTTTTATTGCCTTATTTAATTGGCAGCTTGAAAGTGACGAAGCAAAGCTCGACGACTTCAACGCCAAGATGAGGCTAAAGCTGAAGATGCTGGATGAGGAAAAGCAAAAGGCTCTCCTGCACGTGGTTTCTCTGCACTCACAGAAGACAGAGGTGAGCTCAAGGACTTGGCTGTCATTTGTATGTTATCGTCGTAACATTAAGTTAGTTGTCGTTTATTCTTTTCTGATGACTGCTCTGAGTTTTGTGCTATAATCATAAACAATTGCCTGGAAATCATTTGTTGGATTATGTGATTATAAATAACATGAAAATTGAAACTAGATTGCCTGTGGTAAATCTGTAATAATTTTTTCAGCTAGTAGAAACCGTCGACCGCCTGTCGGCCATGAAGTCATCACAGAAATATTCTCAAGAAGAGCTTTTGTGCATCAAGAACCACGCGCGCACTTCACTTGCTACGCTGCAACAACTCCAGGAACATGGCAAACGCACTCAAAATAAAGTCAGAAAAATTTTAAAATCCTTTAAATATTTTTTTTCTTATCAGTACATTGGAGAGTTTTTTGAGTACTTTTTGTCGTACTTGTGGTGTTTTGCTATTTGTTTATATGTTTAGTTGGTGTATATAACTTGTTAGGTGTTGCTGTGGTGTTGGCTAAAATATGACTGGTTTGTTGCCATTCACAACTTACTTATTATATATGATCGTTGGTATGGTGATGGCTGTTCGTACGAACACAATTGTCCTTATCTATGCCTTCATGCAAGACGGAAGCCATTACAAGCTCGAGTAAATAACAAGCAGGCATTAAAACCTTACCGCAAGCAATGCACTGTCACTAATGAAATCACACTCGACTTTACATGTTTGCTAAAAGAATTTATTCCAAAGATGAACCAAGTATAGTAAAAACAAGAATGACACGGAGAAAATTTTTTTTAGGGCTTACTCATTTTAGCGCATTTTCTCATTTATGGAAAAAATGCACTATTGTGCTTGCCATGACCGTCCGTCTGTCTGTCCGTCCGTCTGTCTGTCCGTCCGTGACTTCACGTTTTCGTCGGCGAGAAAATGCGCTCTCTGTCACTCACTGCAGTGAGTACCGAGTTATATTTTTTATCAGTTTTTGCGAATACTAGTGTTAGGCTAGAGTCTTAAACGAACGTATTTACCCATATTGACGAGTATGTTTAAATGATGTGATGTCACTTTACAGATCTATGATCTGGAGCTGGGGCTGTGCAGACGGCAGGTGACGCTCTCAGCACTCATCCAGGAGCACAACGCGAGTCCTGCCGCGTCCGTCGTCGGCCCTCTCGTCAACGGCCGCGTTGACCGCCAGACTGGTTAGTGCCTTTTAGTTTTCACTGCGTTGCTGTTTTATGTTCTTCACCATTTTATTGATAATTACGAATTCATATGTAAAAAATGTCTCAATTTGTCACTTTCTTTTTGTAGGTCTGACTTGTGTTTTCCTGAATGCTCGAGTCAATCCTCTGGAATGTTGATGTTAAAATAAATCCATCAAAAGTAAACCATAAATAACCGAATTATATATCACATTCGATCTTCTTGTCTGTTGAATTTTCCAAAGCGTTCTTTCTCCTGGACAATTCCTTTGAATAAAGTTTGTTCTGACAAGACTTTTTGAATGAAGTGAATGCTAACATCGTTGTAAAGTTTAAGTTTCAAAAATTTTTGAAAATCCTGATATTTCTTTCACTAAACCAGCAAAATCGATTTCTGAAAAAGTGTTCACTGGCTTTCTTTGTACTTTTAATTCTTGGTTTATTTGTTATTTGATATGTAAGTGCGATCTCATTCAAAAATATTTAAGAACTAGAGCATCAACAGCTTGATTTTTTTACGTCAGAGTTGTGATGACATAATAATTTTCTTTCTGCTCGATCTCACCAGAGTACCAAAATTGCGAAGATCGCTCTGTTTGTGCCTAATTTGAATGCTGTCGAAGAGGAAAACGTTTAGCCTCAATGATGTCTTACTTTTTATTTCTATGTTTTTTTAATGAAGTTGCAATTATGACAACAATGAACGACATCTGTGAGCAGCTTCAGACGAGCCTTCAGACTCAGAACATCCGATGAAGCGCAATGACGTAGCATCTGCTCCTCTGCTCGTAGAAGATATTGTGGAGCTAAGCGACAAGTTGGCGGAGGAGTTGCGTGTGGCGCGCGCCAAGGTTGTGGAGGCGTATGCGCTGCGCCGCAAGCACGAAGAACAATGCCGCAAATACGAGCAGATCGTACGTTTGGCATACCGCGCAATGTGATCATGCCATCAAATGAATTTTACACTAACATTAGGAGGGCACCGGTCAATTATCTTCATTTTTTATATGAGATAGTTTCAGTTTTTGTTCATTTTCTGTTACTGTACGAGTCTATTTGTGCCATTTATACAGTTCTGATAAAAGCTGATGATGCTAATTTAATTTCATGCTAAATGATATGATGCAGTTTAAAATTCCAACGATCTTAGTTGAAAGTAATTTGTTCCTTTAGTAGTTTATATGATATAAAATATTTCGTATATATAATATAATAGTATGTTCGTGGTTGTAAGTAGCGTGACTACTTCAACAGGTGGAAGATAAGAAGCTCCAAGGAACGCAATTAGAGATGCGCATCAGAAGTGCTGAAGAAGACATATGCTACTCGCTGCAAGAGATGAAGACTAAGGTCAGTATCACTAGTTCTTGCAACTGTACCATGTAGCACTAGAACCGAGGCGAAAGTGCTAGTTCAATTGTGTGAAGTAAGATCTCACATGAAGCATTCGCAACTTCTCATTTTTAATCTGTATTAAGTGAATTTTGCTCTCAAATATCTGGCTTGAATGATGCAATAGTAAAAGGTCTGAGACGCAAGAAGCACAAGAATCGCGAGCGCCTGTCACTGGACTCTCCAGACTGAGCTGTGGTTTGAAGTTATGCCACAGCTTTTGATGAGAGTCCTACAATTTTCTTCTCATTTCTTGTTTTAGAACTGTCAATCCTCTGACTACATTTCTACCTTTTCATCACTTCCTGCCTTGTTCGAGTTTTTGTGCTCCTACGTGTCTATGAACTGAACATTTTACTGATTCTTACGCATTAAATTAAGAAGTTAAGTAAAACTTTGGCCAATACTCACCATTTGTTTGTTTTCTCTCCGACATACACTCTGCTTCTTGTCGCTTTTCCTACTCGCAACGTCGCGTATCTGCCACCAATTCTATATTGGCTTCTATTTCTCTCAATATTCCAAGAATAATTTAATATCTTTGTTTGGTTTTCCTTTCCTCACCTTTTCTTCTCGTAAATGTATCTTTATAATTATTTTTCATTTTTTCTAAATTTAATTTCATTTCCTTCCATGTTTTTTTCCACCCTTGCCTCCTTTTTCCTTCTTTTCCCCATTCTTTGTCTCCGCATTGCGCCCCAACACATACAGGAGGAAGCGAAGCTCGACGAGCTGGCGGCACAGCAGCAACAGCTCTCCTGCCGGCGACGGCGAGCGCCCAATACGGAGCTTTATGCGTTACAAGAGAAGTTACATCAACGCGGCCAGCAGTGAGTATATGATTTGGTCTACTTGCTGATCTTGTTAATTGTGGTCCCCATTCTTTGTCTCCGCATTGCGCCCCAACACATACAGGAGGAAGCGAAGCTCGACGAGCTGGCGGCACAGCAGCAACAGCTCTCCTGCCGGCGACGGCGAGCGCCCAATACGGAGCTTTATGCGTTACAAGAGAAGTTATATCAACGCGGCCAGCAGTGAGTATATGATTTGGTCTACTTGCTGATCTTGTTAATTGTGGTCCCACCTCGTTGGATTGACATGTATAACTGCTTGGGCAGTGAGTTGATAACATTGCTTATAGCTGAAATGATAAGACGAATCTCACCTCATGAAATAAATAGGTATAAAGTGGTTGGGTTTGAAATTTTTTTTATTCATTGATGGGAATCAGCCGCTTAGAGATTGCTGAACGGAGTGCAATTTTTTTTATCTGTCTTCTCTTCTACAGAATCGAAGCGCGGAAGGAACAAACGCTTAAGATGGCACGGGAGGGGGAACGTACCATCTCCCTTATCACGACCAAAATAGAAGAATGCATTGCCAATAACCCCATAAAAAATTTCGCGGCGAATATAAGTCGGATCATCAAAGATACTGGCAAAAAAGAAGGGGGTGCTTGATTTAGTTTGCCTCTTTGCTAAGTATTATTTAAAGGAACTAGTTAGACTGCAATATCTTTATTTACTGTCAACTAAAATAGACATAATAATAATAATAATGTACATAACCTGAGCGGATGTTGGAACTGGATTGATCTGATCCTAGTACCGATGTGTTTTTTTTTTTTTTCTAAGCAGAAAGTAGAGATTTTCAGTGCAAATAGTGCCCTTTAAATTCTATAACAACCCCTAATATGGACGTTATTACTCATCGAGAATAGGGAGTCTATTTTTACGTCGCTTTGTATATTTTTTAGCGATTTCGTGATTTACATTGAAATTTTGATGATTATGTTTATTTCAATGTACTTACAATTTTTTGTGCATTCTCTGCCTTTTGAGTGAATGTCACTTCAAGAATGTTCGAGTTACATGAAAACGTTCGACCGTCTCGCGACAATGTGGCATATTTCTCGTCAATACCACTGAAAAAAATATCCCATGATTGAAGGATTGTTCCTATCGGATTTTTTTAACTCATTCGTTACGTGTACTCTAGTTTTCTCACATTTGTACGCTAGTTCGAATACAAATATTTTCATCTTGCAAGACTATTTTCTTTACAAATTCCTGCAGGTGAATAAAAGGAAACTCAATTCTTATGCTGAAAATGTGAAATTGTGATTTTCTCGCTGTCGCTATACTCGTTTTTTTCCGTGCTTACATAGTTATTGAAGGCAGAAATGTTGTAGTATCATGCCGCATCTTGTAATCTACACGGGAGCTATACAATTTAATGAGGCAGGGTGACCCAGTGGATACAGTACAAAGTACGAAGATGGAAGCAGAGCCTAATAAATGGTGTAACCGCGAAATTTTTAGATTACATACGTACTTCACAATTCGATTTATTTTTGAGCTTGAGTAAAAATCTGATGTAGAACAATATATGGAAGGAATGCGTCTGAAGCCAATAGATATGTTTACGACAATTGAATGAAATGTGTCTCAATGTATTTGCTTCTGAATGGGAAGAGATAATATGTTATGTTGTTAATATGATATTATATATACGAAATTGAAGATGGAAAATAAATTACTGTATTTTTTTGTAAATTGTAACTAGGGTATCATCATGTTCCACATGACTCGTTGTCCTCCAGTTTATTGAGAATAATAATGTAGTTCGGTACCATCAACCATGGTTCGGTACATTCACAATCTTGCGGCAACTTTTCATATCCGACCTGAGACGTATACGTACGGTTTGCTTCTTTAGACGCGCATTTTTTCCGACTAAAGAATGACCTCATAAAACAAAAATGAAAGCATTTTTTCAAGGGAGCCCCTCCCCCTTTAATGATAATAATAATAGCGGTTTCAGCGTTTAGTAGGCCGTAGGCCTGTCGCCGATTCTTAACATCGCAGAACATTCACAGCATTTTACAGTCTCGAACTCGCGACTCACTGCTATAATTCTGTTGTGCTTAACCGCCCGGCCTCCTTGCCGATTCTGACCAGAAACTGGCGCACAGTGCTGGGATCAAACCCGCCCCTCTCTGCGCCAATCTTTGCACTCTGAACGGTAACCACAGGGCCACCATGCCCCGTGATATACATGTAGCCAACGGCTGCGCCCACTAATGGTAAAGGTCACTGCCGCCGGCCCGCCGCCGCTCTAGGCGGCCCTTGAGCATGGTCACGAAGCACCTGTCCTCGTGAAAACATGTTGCCCCAAATCTGAGCGAACAGATTTGCATTGCATGTTTGGCCATTCTGTACCAGCGGATTTTCTTTTTTGGCATACATATTTGGTGCCCCGTGACATGGTTGAACTAATACAAGTTTGACCCATGCGCAGCCGCGCCTTGAGGATGTCATTTGTTATTCCACCGTGATGTCACCTTGGTCGTTGTGACGTCACTTTGAAGCATCACCGTGTGATTCAAACTGATTTGTAACACCTGTTTTGCTTAAAATAAGATTAGTTGCAATAGCTAAAAAATTTTGGGCTAATTTAAACAAGTCAGTTTTTTTCATGGTTGAACTAATACAAGGTTTTCCCTAGTGCAAGAGCGACCTGCGGATGTCATTTGTTATCCCAACTGTGACGTCACCTTGGCCCTTGTGACGTCACCTCGTGACGTCGAGGTGACGTCAAACTGGTTTGTAACACCGGTTTTACTTGAAATAAGACTAGTTGCATGCAGCCAATAAATTTTATTGGGCCATTTTGATGAGGTCAATTTTTTCAAATGCTTTCAAAAATGACATAAAAACAATGTGTTGATCTACACTATTTACATTTTGTGCCCACAATGACCCAATGACGTCAATCTAGAGAACGGCGAAACTGAAGATTGATTTCGCAGAACGGCGAAAAATCATCATCAGCGTTGATCAACCTTTTATTAGTTCAACCATGCCCCGTGCCGACGGTCGACGGAACCTATCGGTAAACACCTGAATAATTGCCTAGGCATGGGATGAAGCGCGAGGGGATGCATGCCAGAGGCCAGCATTTCCCAAGACCAGCATATCTTTCATCCTCCTTTCCGTGCGGAGGCTAAGCCTGCTAAAGGGAAGAGTAGACTAAGGGATTATATGTTAAAAGCCAATAATACAAATCCCCTTCATGGAAATTAACCAGCAAGCTAATGAGAAGTAGGCCACCAATACAATCGCTCTACGCCGTACTGAAAACCGTCCACCAGCTCTTCTCTTCCCATGCCGTCTAACCTAATCACGATTTTTCATTTTTGGTACCTAAGCAACTCCCTACGCCATACCGCTGTTGATACACTGCCAGCACTCCAGCCCCAGCCCGTCCGTTCGTCGCAGCTGTTTTCCCCCGGCATAACTCTACCTCCAGTCCTCCACGCATACCCCGTCTCTCCGCCTTTTTTCCACTGTGCAGAGAGTGGATGAATATTGCAAGATCTTTGGCGACGCTTCAGTAGCAAAATTTACGCCTTCAGAAGATCTTGCCGACACATTTAGATTGAAATTCTTGCATTTAATATATTTGTCAGTCTTTGGCCAACTATGTTAAAAAGTAAGGTTTCCAGTATGTTGGATGGATCAAGATGCAGTGAATCTTGTCCGGAAATCAGTTGCAATGAGTTCCTGCCAAAAAAAATGTAAACATCAAGTTTACAAGTACGTAGTTGCGGTCACATTAGAGCGGTCAGCCGGTCAGACTGCATTATCACTGTGATATCACATGTTCAGTTGACACTTGCTGTACAATCAGACTGCTTTTAGGGTAAAATTAGTTATTTGGGGTAACATGTGCAAATTGTGCATGCAACCTTGTAAATAAGTTTGTGGCTTGTAAATAGTTTTTCATTACTCAGGGTAAATGGCTTTTCATTAAAAATTACCCGGCGACGCATCTATAAATTACCTGGCGACGCTTAGGGCTTAAAAACCCATATATTGACGACGCTGCATCCACCCTCTGCACCCTGGCCTTTTTTCACTGACTGCTGGACGGCTTTTCTTAGTTTCTGCTCACTTGACTGCATTACGCTATGAAAACAGGATCTATACGACTTGTAAACTAACCTAACCTAACTTAACGTCTTAACCTAACCCAATTCGCCTGAATTCGGATAAGCATCAAAGGTCTGCGAGAAAAGCCTCTAGTTAGTCATGCGATAATGGTGGAGAGTTGGGGTAAGTGTGGGGAGAAGAAGATGCTGGGGGATAGTAAGGCAGGGAAACAGTGATGCGGGGTTAACGTCTTACGGATTAAGTAAGGTGATGACGCATTACCGTTTGGTACAGTTCACATTTGCGACAATGCAGTGTGGTCAGCGGACACTTAGAATAACAGCATGTGTATCCCTCCTCCCGCTCGCGCACCTGATCACGATGGGCTTTAACTCACGGCGCCCTCCAGCCTGCACAGTTGCCGCAGCGGTTGACCTCTCGAAGGCATTCGACAGTGTCGACCACCCCATCCTCCTGAGCTTGATCGCGGCCTTGGACCTAAATCACAACCTGGTCCGCTGGCTGTGCTGCTACCTCTGAGGCAGGCAGGCATCTTGCCTCTATCTCAGGACCCAATCGCCTTTCAGAGCCATCCACTCAGGGTCCCCCAGGGCTCGGTGATCTCGCCAGCCCTATTTAATCACTTCATTTCTGACATCCCAGTGCCTACCCCCAATATTGCCTCATACGTGGACAACCTCACCATCTTCGTGTCGTCCCCGAGACTCGACGCTGCAGAGGCCAAGCTTGCCTCGCTCCTTTGTAACGTCTCAGACTGGTCGGCAGTCAAGAAACTGGCCGTGGCTCCTGGCAAGTCCTCGGTCACGCTCTTCACCCCAGATACACACTAATCCCGATACCACTGGCACCCAGCTGCTGTTGCCGGTAGGCATTATTGCTTTTTCTCCACTCAACCCATCTGTGTCATTAACCAATTTTCATACTCAATGCATCCTTTTGTTTCATATTGTTTCAGAACAGAGGTAATAATTGAATTCCATTCAAGCCAAGTTTAATTCAGTAACTAAAATGCTGCCAAGACAGTTGAATGCATCAAGTTAATTCTGCAATACTGTTGGGTGAGTGAAGCTCTTCCTGATAATGTATATATATGTATGTCTTCCGTAATACTGCATTTTTCACATTTTTTTAACCATTGCATTATTTATCTGCACTAATTGAGCACAACCCTACCATAATCTAGTTAACTTTGTTGCAAGTGTTCATAGACATAATGGGGATGCAGTCCTTGTTTTACCTATATAACTTCACTTGCATTATTGTCAAATCTACTTCCAATGTTGTTTGCTTTGTGTTTATTAATTATGATTTTTGCACCAATAACTCTTGCAATCTAACTTACTATGCTAAATTATCAGTCCTTAATTTCCTAAATGTTTGTTCATTATTCAGTTGTAGCATGATTGCTTCAAGTTAATCTCTAAATTTAGGCATGATCAATTGTAACCTGCTTTGCATCATGGTCACATTATGCTCAGTAAATTTCATTTGTAATTTTTATATCTTTCAGCTGTCTGAGGACCTTATGCGCTATTGCCCGTCCTGTGCTCCCTATTTCATATCACCAGTTACCAAACACCAAGTCCCATAGACCTAAAGTACTATAAGCAATATTGTCTCTACATTCATCAGCATGTCAGTTGTATTTTAAAATCCCACAATAAAACATAACTCTTCTGGCAACTCTTTACTTACACCATTATTAGACCAATTCAGCTTCACTTAAGTGGGTTACGAGTTAATCCCCCCGCGGCATACACGGGAACACTGCCACCATCTGCAATGGCATCATCCCACTGGACAAAACCCCCAAAATCCTAGGCGTCACCTGGGATACACACTTCACTTTCTCCCCTCATGCAAGAGCCATAGCCACAAAAGTGACGGGTTCTCTCCGCATACGGTACTAGAAGCCCTTGCTGGCACCAACTGGGGCTTCTTCAAGGAGGACATAGTTGCCACCTACCGTGCCATCACGCGCCCAATTCTCAATTACACGGCCCCCATCTGGTACCCTGTTGCCTCCCATACAACAGTTGCCAGCCTGCAGACTATACAGAATACCGCATTGAGACTAGCCACCGGCTGCCTCAAAATGGCCCCGATCTCCCATCTGCACCAGGAGACCGGCATCCTCCCTTTGCTCAAGCACCTGGACCTGGCCTGTGCCCAGTTCCTCGCCAGTGCCCTCCAGCCCTCCCACGCCTCCTTTTGCATGGTTTCTGCCCCTCTGGGTGACCGCCCTATGAAAGCCTCGATACAGTCAAGGTTCGGCCATCTTGTCACACCACTCATGACAAATGGTATCCTGCCTGCTGGGACATACGGAGAAGCCAAGCGGTCTCTCCGTAGGGAGATTACTTCCCGCATGGCGGCGACTGCCGCCATAAATGCTGTCCTTGCTGCCCTGCCTCCGCCAATTGCATCAGTGGAGACCTCACTCCCTCGTCCCTATTGCTCAGCGTTATCCCAGCTCCGCTCGGGATACTGCAGCTCCCTGGCGTCCTATTCCGCCAGGATCGGATGCTCCCCTAGCTCCGCCTGCCCGGAGTGCGGGGATCCCCTCCAATCTGTTCAGCACCTCTTCATCTGCC
>NW_025945215.1:0-888 GCF_000764305.2 Hyalella azteca | reverse complement strand
AAGTTTTTATCAAATCCTCTGCATGATTGAAATTCCTACAAACAAGAGTATTTTCTAATGAGGGCATTTATGCGCTGTGGCCTCCCCAGTGCATGAATGCCTCTATTATAAAGCACAATTAGTGTATTCCTAATGTGGAGTAAAAATGCATCGACCAAAATAGTCCTTTTTTCAAATTAGAAATTTTCGATTTCTTTTGAGTGTGGATTAATATAAGTAATTCCATTAAAAAAGATGATGCTGATATTTTTGTCTTATTGCATAATCAAAGAACGGAACTTGGATAATGAACAGGAAGACAAAATAATAAATCGTGTAATTCATTAATAATAGACCACATTATATCTCGCAAATTTTTCAGTGCGTAATTACTTGCAAAATAGTGAACTAATTGCCATTCCCGACTGCCCGATTTGTAATCCCATTTCAATTTAATTCAATTTTTCAAGTCAACCTTCAACTCCTTGCTCTTTCTTACTACAGTTATTATTCAGATAGAAATCACACAAAATATCACAAGAGGTTTTTTGCGAAATGAAAAATACATCACGCCCAAAATTATCCGGTATATGAAAATGGTCTTGTTCAGATGGTCGGTTACAGCAACCCTCATTATTCGTGGAAGGAATAAATGATCAACTCATATATACCGTCACAGATAAGAGGAATAATGAAGCTATACGCTGTGACCTGAAGTCAGGCCACTCCGTGTCTATAAATCGAGTTCCTTCACTAAATTCTAATTACAAAATGGCATTATGAGTGTAAATGATTTTTGGCACACACAAGTCACAATCATAAGTGACTCTTGTATTCGCAACGCGTTTCTTATTGATACATAAGCTTGCATATGTCCTGATATTATATGCATGTGTGTATATATAGTAA
>NW_025945214.1:0-1188 GCF_000764305.2 Hyalella azteca | reverse complement strand
CCAAACCAGACCAGGTTGGCCTTCCTACGTTCTCTATCAAGCAACTCACGTGAGCTGTCATTAGCGACTTCTGATAAATCAGCTGTCTTGTTCTTTACTTCCTTTTCTTCAGTATTTTTCAACTGATCCTTCACTTCAGTCAGCTCATTGCATAGCAAGCTCAGTTTGTCACTCAGCGAGCGCACCATCTCACTCAAGGAGTTTACTACATCATACTGTACACTTGGAAGATAATAACCGAACTGGCTCCCAACTTTGAGAGTGAAACCTCCAAAATAGATATATTACAACGAAAGGAGGGGGAGACTGTGCAGGAACCCCCATTTTATAGCCGAGTCGTGGCCAGAGCTCAGATTCTCCGTGAGGGATCTCTGTCCGTGACAGGACCAGGGCTGTTGAACGCCACCAAAGGTGCTGAGAAGAGGAGAGTTTACCCTTGCGACCATCCAGAGACAACTGGATAAATTTCCGAATAAGATCGCGGATTGTTCAGTTATGGGAAACTACCCTCAGTAAGTGACAAGCAACAGCATCTTACTGCAGTGACATCAGCTGGCCCAGAGGAGGGCAAATAGACGATACACGTCCAACGTTATAACCGCGACTCGAGGGCGGGGCGACTTGCCTATCGACGACTTGGAGACGGAGGACGACGAAGGCGGCGCATCAGCTTGACAGTGGACTATTACATCCTAAACTCCGAAGTGCAGAGTTCTAGCGACGGACACAGTCGATGGCCGGCCTGCCGCATAACGACGGACTGTTGAAGGAATCAATAGGAAGGGAGCGCAGCCGTGCACCACCAATTTTATGCACCAATAAGCCCTAAATCGAACGCCTTGGATCTTTCCGGACATCCACCAATCAGCTGTGAACCACTCGGCTTTGTCTTCCACCGGCCTCGCATAGAACCTGCTGTGCACCACCAGGCCGCGGATCGAATCTGACTTCCGGGCATCGTTAAATTACGTAATTTTACGTTCACCGCATCTGAGGTTAGGTTTCAGATAGCATAGTTGTGTTCCAAAATTTATCGTCCTTCGTCAAGTGGCCGTTCGACCGAGGGATGATTCGACCCACGGCCTAGATACGGACGGCTTGAAGTGTTGAAGGCTACGTTCCGGAAGGCAGGAATCATGATGGTCCATAACATCCAGGGCAGTGGTGATCTTCGGCCGGCGACCCAAT
>NW_025945213.1:5863-14794 GCF_000764305.2 Hyalella azteca | reverse complement strand
ATACCTATCGATTAACGAAGCCCCTTTTTAGATTTGTGCATAGTTTGGATTCAAAATGGGGGGGAAGGGGGGGGGAAATGGGAAAAAATGAAAAAAAATTTAAATGCGTGTAAAAAACACGACAAGGCTAAAAAAACTAAGGCAAAATTCAAAAATCGGGGTTCATTAATCGATTGGTATGGTCTTTACGAATGGAATGGTATATGTCTCATCGCTGTAGCTTCAAAACTCTAGGAAGAGTAGGCTTTTCCGTAGTACCCCATTTTTCCGTTTTCTATGAATTTCACGTTTTCTATGCATTTTTTCGAAGAAATCACATAAACAAAATGTGATTCTTTTGCGGTTTTACATTTATGTGTGAAGTTTCAGAAAGATCCGGCCGTAAACAAAAAAGTTTTTCCGGAAGGTATACCTCCCCCTTATGCAAAATCTAATGACACAATTTTCAACTTATGAAGAGTTTTTTTGCTGCCAGTCAGACGCGACGTCTAACTGGTATTTTTTCTGTTCAAGTTGAGCAGAAGTTTCGTTGAGTTACTTTGAAGTTTTTTGTCTTAAATCATAGTTTGCTACGCCGTCTTAGTACTGTAATTTAAGGCGATAAATTCGAGTAATATGCAAAAATTTTGTGTAAAATTTAAGTTTTATTTTATTTTTAAATTTAAGTTTAAAATTTTATACAATTTTTAGGTTTATTGTTGCAGAAATATTGAATTTTGTTTCTAATAGATTAGGAAGAATTGGAGTACATGTTGTAGCGGAAATAGATTTAATTTAGTGCTATTTATATATATAAATTTTAAGTTGCAATATATATGTATTAGGTTTGCCCAGTTAAAATTTAGGGCAAAGAATAGAGCAGGCCGTAGGGACGTAGGGACGCGACAGAGCAGAAATGTCCGCATTAGAGACGTTATCGCCAGCCGCGTAGCAGCGTTGTATAATTCACCTCTGAGTACCTGCCCAGGCATGCTCTGTCCGGCCAACACTCAGCCCTCACTGTGCCCCGCCTGCTCAAACCAGCCCAACGCCCGCACTGGGGCGGCTTTGGCAGTGTACGCGGCAGTTACACGTTACCGTTTGTCAACGATTTAAAAAATTTTTCCTTCTCTTTGAGATCATCTAGACTTTTCTCTTGCAATGACATTGTTTTTGACATTCATATCGTATTGACATTAACAAAGGTATTTAGAAACTAACAAATTCAATTATCGAGGAAATATACACATCAAACAACTCACCGCTATGAACTATCTGAAAACGTCGACGACAGCTCCGAGAATCGAACGCAGATCCTCCGCGTCGTAGTCCACGCCTGTACCAGCTTGGCCACGCGAACACCTTCGGATTTGATTTTTTCATTTTCAGTTTTCAATCACCTTAGCCGTGACCTCCAGCAGTATTTAGTTTTGTCTATCATTGTGTCTTGTGTTCTTGCCATGGAAGTACGTTAATCGATAGCTCTGTGATTATTTATGTGTTTGTTCAATTTTTGGAGTGAATCGTTTCGCGTTATTGACTATTTGTGCGTGTTAATTTGTTTATGTTTATTAAATATTTATTCTCTAGTTAGTTATTTCATGCGTTATTTTTGTTCTATTTCAGGAAGGCCTCGATATATGAGCTCAAGATATGAACTCAATATTTGAACAATTCGATATTTGGACTTGATCATTGAACTTCGAAGTGAATTGAAAATCCTTGGTCTTGAAAAGTTGATTGAAGTCTTGAAGAACGATCACGTGCTATATATGTCGGGAGACGTCAGTTTGTTAAGAGATAGTCCCCCAACAATGTGAGGTGAGAATAGTTGTGTTTTGACAGCTCCCAGTTTCTCACTCATGTGTTAATTCATTGCAAACTGCATGACTTAAAAAATTGGTGATGGTGTTTGAAGTTTGGGGCTGATTATATTACTGGTGCCTAGGGGGTGCTCAAGCCGGGCAGGCTCAATAGCACGCACATACTTAGACGGGGGTAATAAATTGTTGGAAGCCAAGCGAATTAATCCCATTTTTATTTGCGGTAAACAGCAAATATTAAAGAGATTGGTGAAGTATTATATGGTGTTGGCTATGAAATCTCTGTGCAGATTTAGGCTGTAATCGAGCTAGCAAAAGCTTTCATATTTTATGCATTATTGGAACGTACTTTGCTAGTAATTTTGAGTAATTTTAGTTCAAACTGTTAACGCCATTTTCAACCCAAAAAAATGAAAGTTGAGAAAATTTACATCAAAGGGGCTAAAATCTTCCAGGCATCGGATGCTGAGTTAGAATCCAAAGTGAACGTTGATCAGCCTCTATATTGAACAGTGAATCGACGTTGAAAAAAGGACCATATATAGTGATACGATTAAAGAGTCAACACCATTTGAAATTTAACCTTCGAATCACCGTTACCCAGCAAACGTAATGAATAAGTTATAATCTTTCTTTTCAATGTATAGGCCACTCGATCCGATCATCACACTAACTTTCACTTTGCTAGATTGTGATATATTTTTCACTGTTAATTTTTAGCCGACGATAAAAACTTTAATAACATAGGAACTTGCTTCCAACCTTTGACACTCCCGCGATGCTTGTCAAATTCCCGCTGTGAAGCTTCTTAATTATTATGCCCTGCAATGCCGAATAGATAAATAACACGGCACTCTGACGAATATGTATCCCTCTAATGAACCGTACTACCTCGCAGTCATCTTAGACTTTCCCATTATATTTACTTGAGCCATTTCTGACCCTTGATGCAATCGATAAACGACTTTAAATTTGCATTCAGAAGATGTAGTAAGAACCTGAGAAACAAAATTATTCAATTAGATCATTTCAGTTTTATTAGCATTACTTCTCTCTTTGAAATTGTATTTTTTTGGTGAGCTAAGTAAAGCCGGTCGATCGACCAGCAGGCGTTGTGAGGTTTTTGCATTCCCAAACGAACTCATTTCGAGTAATAAGAAGTATAGATGATAACGAAAGCCCATTAACAGGAAAGAGATATAATACATACAAAACAGTGCAGAATGAAAGAGCTGCATCACCCTTCCATGCAAAATGAAATTTTCTGCTGCAGGCAGAAAATCAACTTTGACAGGCGAAGGCCGCGTCGCTTAGAAGCAATCCCTTAGATTTGCAGCGGAACTGAAAAGCGGCAGCTCGAGTTGAAAATCTCGCAGCGCCATGACACTGGAGAAAGATGGGCATAACAGGGAGATAAAACGCCTACCTTAAAAAAATTGAATTCAAAGATTCTGCTGTGAAATATTATAATCTAATTGTGAGTTCAAATTTGATTCATTACTGTTAGAAAAAATGAGACTGGCAGCCCAAAACTCAGGTTTTTGGATTACATTTTTCGTAATAGTAATTGCTAGATGAACTTCTTAACTTAGATAGCTTGTACCAAGAACGTAAGTAGGTGTTAATTTAAACTCAAATGCAAGCTGTGCTAATGTTTGAAATGTTGTCGCTTCAAAAGTGCTTTAATATTTTGTTAATTTTTTATTTACTTTTCAAACCACTTCATGATGAATCGTTCGGTATTTTCATTGGCAGGGACTTCGCTTTGAAGTCGCTGCGTGCTTCCAACGATCGACCTCGACAAAATACATTTTCTGAACTCTGTTCGGCTGTCGGAAAATTGGACTCCGATATCGAGAACTCATGTACAATTTCATTCGAGAAATTCCCATCAAAGCAGTGCGTGCAGGACGATTTAAGCGAATTTTAGTAAGTTTTTAAATTGTTCTTCCTGTACTTGGTTGCCGGTGCAATTTATAGATATTTTCATGGTTAATAATTTCAGCAGTACGATTCAGGCTGTTGGCGGTGAATGGGGAAGATTTATTGACATTTGATAAACGTTTACGATCTCAAACCTTGAAGATTATAACCATTGAAGATTAAACCATCATGCTTTTCATTATTCTAGACAGCACAGAATTTTCGCATTTTGTTGTGGGTATCAAACACGTAACTCACTGCTCCGGCCTTATAATGAATGAAAGTAAAAAGCTGAGCAGTTTTTGCAAATCAATAACAAATTTCAGAAAAATTAGACGATTTATCATTTCCATTATCTGAAGATGGAGCCTTAAATTTTGATAAATTTATAATTATGATATAATTGACTTATTAATTATTTCAATAGTTACAAAACTGAGTGAGCTTTATCTGGATAATTTTGTTGAATTTCATAGTTCCCTAGTTTAGCATACATAATTCCGCCAATTATTTTAATTCCTTGTGACTAATTTCTTATTAATTATCACCAAATTACGACCAGATCCCATTTTTAAGCAGTTAGGGCCATACTGTCAAAAGCAATCAATGTACACGTACGTTGCGGCCTATATGTACACGAATTGCGGCTTAATCGCGCGTAGCGGCCTAAGTACACGTGCAGGCCGATTTTTCGTCTGTGATTCGTGGGTTTAGCCTGAAAAACTGTCAGTGATTGGCTGACGTGCTTACAAGACGAAACTTTTTTCTAGGTCTGGTTTACCGGTCGTATCAACGTTTGTCTACTTGCAATATTAACCTTGTGGTCAATGCTATTTTAGTAAAAAGATGGATTGCTAGGGTTACTGTTGATGAGTTCGCTCAGAAAAATTAAAAACTTTTTTTTTATATAAATAGACACACTTTCTTACTTTCATTAAAAGTAGCGAGCGAAAAATGTACAATTTTTGAAAATTAAATATATATCAAACCAAAAGAAACAATAATAGTTTAGTTACTAAGCCGACATTTATTTTAAAATTAAAACATCATTATTTGTGAACTAAATCCACAGGTTGTTTTAGATTAAGAGATTAAACTGTGCTTCTAAGTAACATTTAAAAAGCAAACAATTTACCTAAAACAGCATCGTAGTTATGAGCGGCGTAAAATTTATATTTCATTCCTGCCTATGCTATCGAATACATAATTCACAGAAATTTTCAGACTTGTGATGTGCATATTCCTTCGCCAGCACGGCTCCTTGACTCCCGACACTCGAGGTAGCGGCCACGTGGCAAGTTTTTATAGGACTTGCAGCGGGCCAGGTGGAGGACCTAGAGGGACGTCGTGTGGTGCGATGCAATTTAAAGTTTCAGCTCGTAGCAGTAGGAGAGCTTCACGTCAACTCCCTTCCCGCTGTAAATTGAGTTTTTGTAAAGAAAATGGCCAAGCCCAGAACAAGCTTTTTTCAGCGACTATTTCGAGCCATGTTGTCCAAATAGTGATACACTTTCTGGACGTAGCGCAAAAAGCGAAATTTGCACAACGTCTCTCTTCTATTCCTGAGTGTACTCACATAAATGAATCAAGCCCTCCGCTTCCAGGTGGCGTGAACTACTGAACTATAAAAACGACGTCTGGCGTCCGTCCTTAATTGGGTCGCAAATTTATAGGAAGTTCACTCCATCGCTAAGTGTTGTGACTCTAGCACTCAGAGAAATCAACGTGACTTTGTCCAGTGGCGATGCACTTTTTGCTCCTGCATGTATGGTCCTCCTGACCCTCTTATATATATAAGTCCGGGATAAGAACATATCAGTATTGCGTACGGAAAGTGCGGCTTTGTTTAGGCTGTACGACTCATTAATTTGTTTATTTTACCGATTAATGAATTTCTGGGTTTCGGATTACTTTTCTGATGCGTTCGGCGAGTGTAGAGACGTTGGTAAAAATAGAACTATGAATGCAACTATGAAATCTGTAGATGAATTATTGATTTCACTTACAATCTGCGATTGCTTTTTTTTTAATCAGAGCAGCTTCACCGATGTATTTTAATCGATAATCTAAACACTCGATGAAGAATTGCCACGCAAAATGGTAGACCTCTCAAATTTCCTTCTATCACAAAATTTAACTAAACTCATTGAATAAAAAAACATGCAACTCAAAGGAAGCAAATACATAAACTATTAATCATATGATAGAAGAATAAAAATGTTTTCAATGAACACGACAAGGGGCGGGCCTCCTCGCAGTTTTTGACGCTGGGAGAACAGAGCTGGGGAACTGGGCGAGTTTTTTGTGTGCATCGCTTCATTTGAAGACAAGGAAGCTGGAATATCTCGGATAAATTGATTACATTTGAAAAACTATCATTTAATTTAGTAATTATTACTCATGGAATATTTCCCAAATTGACTAACTGAACTCATGAGCACAGGTTAAAATAGCTAATTTCGTTTCGAAACGTATTTATATCGTTGATTTTAATAAATTGCAAACTGACCAATAGTGTAGGAGTGAAGAAAATTTCAATTAAATTTTAATGAATTTACGTGACGTTTTCTTTTGTATTTAATTCTGAGTTTAATCGTCATAAGTTCCAAAATTTCCATAAATGTCATTCGTTGGAAGAAATTCCATGATAAATTATTAAAATACCTCACAAAACTCTGGCAGTCAATACCTCACAATTCTATCAGTCATAAATACCTCACAACACTCAGGCAGTCAATACCCCACAATTAGCTCAGTCATCAATACCTCACAGCACTCTGGCAGTCATTACCTCACAATTTGATCAGTCATAAATACCTCACAACACTCTGGCAGTCAATACCTCACAATTAGCTTTGATGGTATTTGAGCCTCACATGACACAATGGCACCGAGATCTGCTCTGATAAGGAAGAGCTCTGGTTTGCTACCTGCCATTGTTCTGATGGTATGTGAGCTGTGGTAATCTGGGTTGCTGTCTCAGGAATGGTTGGGTTTTAGGGCTGCTTGACATAAAGAAGCGGTCTCTCTGCAGCTCGTTTGAGTTGAATTCACTTGCCTGATTTACTTATTCTCTATGTTTCTGAATTTACTTGTTATTGTTATCGAAAATTTTAGCAGTAAAAATTTTCGATAGTTGATTTCATGTGATCATTTCATACCAAGTTTTTTTCAGGTCTAATATTTTTGTTGAGTTCGGCATACTTTGTTGTTTGAATATGATAATATTTTAGCCAAAATACGAGCTTATATGTTTCTTTGTTATACATACAGCGAGCTATACATTCATATACACAACAAATGATGAACCCACGACATCGTTCACGGCAACCTCCGCGCGCTGGAAGTCGTGCTCTGGTTCCCGCGTCCCCAGCGCGGTGCAGGGACGAGTCCTGGGTGGGGGCAGGTATATTATGGGGTGTTTGGTCGACCGTGGGAAAATATGTTTTAAAAAATAATTATAAAAAGATTTGACCGACTAAAATAGCGTTTACAGGATAACAGATTCGGTGGAATAACAGATTCGGTGAATTAAGACTTATATAATAAGAGACTTATACGTATAAGACTGGAAAAAGACTGTATAAGACTCATTCATTGTACACATGTATATCTACCATGTTTGAAACATACCCGCTGAGTAGTAACTACTCAAGCATTAATGCAAGTGACAGCAGGGGAGTACAACCTATATTGGTTGGAGTACAACCTATATTGCCAATAAGTTTACCTATATTGCCTATAAGTTGACCTATATTGCCTATAAGTTTACCTATATTGCCTATAAGTTGACCTATATAGCCAATAAGTTTACCTATATTGCCTATAAGTTGACCTATATTGCCTATAAGTTTACCTATATTGCCTATAAGTTTACCTATATTGCCTATAAGTTTACCTACATTGCCTATAAGTTTACCTATATTGCCTATACATTTGTCTATATTGCCTATAAGTTTACCTATATTGCATATAAGTTCCCTCCCCTCCCACCTGCGCATATTACCCACCAAAAATGTTATTCTTGTGATATATTTTACCGTAACTAATGCATAGTTCATATTCTTTTGGGAGATGGAACGAACAAAATTATGTTGAACGTATAATATATCTGCTCAGCACACGTACGGAGCAGATATACATGCACAAATCTATGATTTTGTGAACGATCAATTACATGTCATATTAGGCTAAAAATGTCTACCATATTTTTACCACATTTTCTACAAAAACACGTTTCGATTAAACTCTTTTCGATTAATACGCTTTCCGATTAAAACGCTTTTCGATTAAGACGCTTTTCGATTGAAACGCTTTACGATTAAAACGCTTTTCGATTAAAACGCTTTACGATTAAAACGCTTTTCGATTAAACATTTTTCGATTAAAATGCTTTTCGATTAAAACGCTTTTCGATTAAAACGCTTTACGATTAACGCTTTTCGATTAAAACGCTTTACGATTAAAAAGCTTTTCGATTAAACATTTTTCGATTAAAATGCTTTTCGATTAAACGTTTTTCGATTAAAATGCTTTTCGATTATAGCTCTACTTTGCTCAGGGCCTGTGAGAAAGTTTGACCAATAAACGTGGCCAGTCGCAGATCAGTTGGCCAATAGCTGTTATTAGTTACAGATAATTCGCTAA
The DNA here is from genome assembly GCF_000764305.2 of Hyalella azteca. NCBI lineage: Eukaryota > Metazoa > Arthropoda > Malacostraca > Amphipoda > Hyalellidae > Hyalella > Hyalella azteca. The sequence continues at coordinate 6,422 of NW_025945213.1, read as the reverse complement.
GTTCTCTGAATAAATGCTCAAGATTTCGCATGCCAACGGAAAACGGGATTAAAAAAAATCATGAATGAAATTATTGTAAATCGATAATTTTTGTAACGAAAGTTGTAAGAAATGGAGATAAAACTGTGGAAGTATGTGTACAAATGAGATATTCGCAAAATAGTCACCTTATAAACTAGTGAAGGCAATATCTACCAAATAGAAATACATGCAAGCTCATACAAACGTATGAGTAAGATAAAATTTGTGGCCGTGAAATAAGAACTAAGTATAAGCTGTCTCTTATACACATCTAGATGTGTATAAGAGACAGCATATATAGTATGATACACTATCCTGAGCTAGTGTGGTGAGTTCAGGTAAGTTAGACATAAAATTTGACTGTGTTTTGTAAAAGAATCTTGCTCTGAAATTCGTGGGTCCAGGACGCTCCCTCAATGATGAATCAAAGTGATTTTATATTGTTATTTTAACAATTTTACTGATAAATAATATTATATCAATTCTGCTTATGTTTAATTACTACATAGATAACGACACATATATTGGACCTTCCAAC
>NW_025945213.1:0-5735 GCF_000764305.2 Hyalella azteca | reverse complement strand
AGCATCTGTATGGTTGTGTGAAGGCGTCTGTATGGTTGGGTGAAGGCGTCTGGATGGTCGTGTGTAGGCATCTGTATGGTTGTGTGAAGGCGTCTGTATGGTTGGGTGAAGGCGTCTGTATGGTCGTGTGTAGGCATCTGTATGGTTGTGTGAAGACGTCTGTATGGTCGTGTGAAGGCATCGGTATGGTCGTGTGAAGGCAATTGTAAGGTCGTGTGAAGACGTCTGTATGGTCGTGTGAAGGCGTCGGTATGGTCGTGTGAAGGCATCGGTATGGTCGTGTGAAGGCAATTGTAAGGTTGTGTGAAGGCGTCTGTATGGTTTGTGAAGGCGACTGTATAGTGACACGTTGTGACAGCCTCTATAAAGAAGTCTTCCGAAGATTTTCTGGAATATTTTCAGATCTGACCAGCAGGATTAATTGGTAAATGTTCCAAAAATAGCTTGCCATTGTTAATATTAACTATTAACTAATTAACTCATTACCCGTCTAATCATAAAAAATCTGTAAAAACTCATAACTGCTCGCCGTCAATCAGTATATAGCTTAGAGTTTGTTTCTAAATTTATAAGATAGCTTGCAATTTAAATTAGTAATCCGCCGCACTAAATTAATACAGTATATAGATATACAGATAATACAGATAAGTATAGATTCGAAGTCAGGGGTCGGAGAGTGGGATCGTCGAACCTATTATTTGCCGCCAGTGACAGCCTTCAAGTCATTCCCTCATGACGCATTTTTCAAATCTCATTGTGATTTATTCTTTTAAATTCGAAACTTTCGTGAAAATTGCCGTTCCAGAACCGTGCGGCAACTAACCTGCAACAACTTCTAAGTATTTATACCGTCTAGTTATTAACCTGTTTCTCCATTCTTTGGTTTGTATGAATGTCTTGTGAATTTCGTTTTGTTCAGTGTTATGCTCCATAAAATTCATTTATTTAATCTGTTGAGAAGTTTGACTCAGTTTAAGGCATGCAGTTTGAAAGAAATTTCAATATAAATTCCATGCTTCAAATTTAATTATTAATTGACCTAAATAAAATTAATCAATTAATTTTTTAGTGTTATTTGCTCTAGGAGTGCGTTATTTTATTACGTTCCCTGAAAGGGTCACTCGTCAAACCTCAAGATTTAGTCTTTCTGTCGATCTCCAAAGCATCAAAACCTTCAAATGTTCTTTCCATTTGCCCTGTCCAACTTACCACCCCTTAAACTTATTTCCAATATTTTCCTTCAATTATTCTTCCTTCGTAAAATGATCATCAGACTGGGCATTTAAACCTAAGGTTCGCCGTGCTTTCCTGTGTGCAAATAAATTTTTGATATTTTTTAGAACTTAATTTAGTTTACCTTGGAAAACTGTAAGATTTTTTACTTATATTATTTCTTCGACAGTACACTTTACCCCCTCCTGAGACTGGCCGGCCTACGTTATTTCCACGTCGTGTATACACTTCACCCAGGTCCTTCAACAATTAAGCTACCAACCCGCGACCTCGACTTCATGTGAACCGCGGCCTAAAATTGCATTTAGGATCCGGCTCCTACCGACAGAATAGCAATATTTTGACAGTATTTCAAATTGGAATTTCAACGAAGCTAAACCACTTTGAATGAATTTCGAAAATTTTAAATAATTTTATCCTGAAATTTTGAAGAATTTTAATTTAAATAAAAATAGGAAAAATAAAAATAAAAGCTTCGTCAATTACCAATTTATGGAATATAGCCCCCCTGTTGATTTTGTGAAAGCATCACAAATCCCCTAACAATAACTTTGACTTTTGTGCATTGAAATCGACAAAATCTCAAACTAAAATTCTCTCAGTGCTAAAATGTTGGTGATAAGTTTAGTATTCCACCTCGAAATTTTCCCGGAATGTTTTTTTTTCATACCTGAAAATCCGGAGAGATTTTCGACAGCTTCCCTCCTGACGTCCCGTGATAAACTGCCTCGCACAGGAGACAAAGCGTACAGCGTTTACTTGGATAAATAACTTTAAAAGTCCACAGTCTCAGTCCACAGTGTCAGTCCACAGTGTCAGTCCACAGTCTCAGTCCACAGTGTCAGTCCACAGTGTCAGTCCACAGTCTCAGTCCACAGTCTCAGTCCACAGTCTCAGTCCACAGTCTCAGTCCANTCTTGTCTATGATTGGTGGATTTCGCTTGAAAGGCCGTCAATGATTGGCTGATGATCTCTTAACTTTTTTGAAAGTATAGACCCAGGTTTCATACCGTGGGTCGGCAGAAGGCAGAGCTAGCGGCCGCTATAGTAGCGGCCGCTACATGTAGCGCGCTACTGCCCACCTCTGGCAGAAGGTTATTTATTCCAGCAACTTCCTAACTCACGGCGCGGCGCGGCAGAAATTTCAATCCAGTTCTTTGGCGCCCAACTACGACCAGATATGAGCGACAGAATTTTGGTTTTCTCCACGCAACCACATTATTTTGTACCTTCATGCAACAGCATTTGTATCTCCACGAAAAACCCCGTCTCTGTCATATTAATAATCACAGTTCATTAATTCATTTCCGAGCTGTTGCGAACAATAAATAAATTATGAATAAAATAAATGCAGCCAGGCTTTTGGTTTCGTCGAGAATCGAACCCTCTGGTAATTTACCTCATATACGTAGTTTCAAAGTGCTACAATGCCGCGGTCGAATTCAAATACGAAGTTTATAAGTCTGGATGATTGCACACAATAAAAGTTAAGTCATATCTAAAAAAAGTCGTGCATAACCTTCATGGAAAAGGCAGCACTCTGAAACTGCACAAGAAAATTTCTAATTTTATCATCCGTGTGACGTCATAGCCAGCGCCGTACAACACATCACGATATTTTATTTTGCGCTCCGCCTAACGTCGTTTAATACTAACGTCACATGACGAGCTCGCCTTTAACGTGAATACGTCAACGTAGAATGCATAAATTTTCTGCGTGGTTAAATAGCGTTCAAAATGGTCAGTTTGAAGATACGCATGATTGCAGGCTGCAGATACAACAAATGGCTTTATATTTTGATCCTTTCTCGTCAATCGTGCGGTGAAAATTCTTGTGTCGAAAAACGTTGAAAATTCGAATTAAAAAATGTAGAGAGTTGCTGAATCTTGCACAGTTATATATTTAGAAGTCGCTACTTCCTAGAAAATCTTTAGGATTTTGTTCAGGGACAACATGCATGGCCACGAATTTTTCAGGATTAGAAGCATTCAAATGTTTCCAAGTCATAGTAGAATTTGAATTTTAACAGGATACCTAGAATGTAAGAGCACAAATTCGAATTCCAGGCTTGCAAAAATGAAGCCTTTGTTTCATCATCGTACTGTGAGCTCTGAAATATTATAAAATGAAGGTATCAGGTTGAAATTTTCATGATGTCGGTTGTGTCGGAATGAATTTTTCGAGTAACATTTCTGGACGAGTAGCATTGAATAGTTTCCAGTTCACTATATATTTCACGGCATTAATAGGGCAACAAAATTGTCTTGAAGATGTAAATTGACTATTGTAGCGCTGCAGAATATCCTAGGACCAAGAAAATGATTCTTTATCACTAATGCTTTAAGCAACTAAACCATCAAAACATTTATAAACATTAATTATTACACTATTGATATGGTAATTTTCTAATACTATTTAGTTGAGTAATTCATGTTTGTTGTCTCCCTTCAAAACTAAATTTTCTTAACGCTTTCAATTCTGGATGTATCGGAATAAATCCATTCACTGCGCAAAACTTGAAATTTTTGCGTGAAGGTTAAAATTTCTATTCTGACACATTTTCGTTTATAAAAATAAATTAAAGGGACTAATGGGCATGCAAGGGGAAAGATTATATCCTTAAGGGAAATAGAAATAGTGACTCAGCCGAATGTTAAAAGCAATTATTCTCAATAATTCTAGGCAGACCTCCTAAAGCCAGAGTTCACTTGTGCAATGTGCACTATATAGTAGCTACGTGTTTGTCATTTGTGTTAATATAGTTGATGTCGGACTTGAAGATAATTTTGTAAGAATTTATTGAGCTCTATTTGGCCATAGATTGGTTTGTTCCCAACCTGTTCATAACAAGGTTTACTTCACAAGGATCAATATTCATCGATTCATGAATTTTCTTTTCAAATTTCTCATATCCCTGGTGTCTATTGATTTAAAAAAACTCGGTCAAGAAGCAACACAAAATACCGCATTCATTCTGATGACATTTGTGATCTTGATTTAAGGAATCGTAAGGAGATTTTCTGCGCTGGAAAACAAATGACAAGTGAAATTCTCGTTCAGTTCAGCAAGGACGACCCCAAAGAATGACCGATGCATCGTTTATGTGCGCAATAGAAATCGTTGCATTTTCATGCACCTCAACAACTTGCTAGTTCGCTTTTATTATTTTCGTTGTAAACAATCGTCAGATGAAGGAAGCACTTTTTACTTGTTTCAAGATTTAGAAATGAAGCAGCACCGGGCAGCTTAACGCATGTGAATCAAATTAGAACTCAACAGAGATTCATGTATCATGTCTATAATTTTTTCCTCGCATTAATGAGCTGAATCATTTCGACAATTGTTAGATTGATAACCGCTGACATTGATACATTTTTGATGATGAAAATGATAGCGACACGATGATAAAAATTCGTTATAAAATTCATTTTCCAACTTGATTGCATGAGTTCAGCTTAATTCTAATAATGGAAATCATTGTAAAAACGAGTTCAAATCTATTATGATAGAGAATATAACTCATTACTATTGACGCAGGCCTGTTTTAACAAAACAGAGGTTACTCATGAAAATAAAATGCCTCGTATCAACAAATTATTACTATGAATACTTTTCCTCCTAATTAACATGTTTTTTCGGTAGCTGAATTAATTCGTTCAAATTCATGTATTTATTCTCCCTGCAGTGCTCAGGATATAAAATTCCTGATAAGAGGATACCGTCTCTTCAATAATCCTTCATAAGTTTACACCCGCGGTGATTTTAATTAATGAAATCTCCGTTAAAACCACCGTTCAGAACTGAGCTTTCACTCAACACTATTTTCGGAATATTAGGCGAACTTTAATTTGTAATCCATTAAATATTTGCGAAAGTTGCTGTGTTTGTTCCAAGCTTAGCACTGGAAATTGCAAAAAAGTAGCGAGAAAATGAAGTAAGGAAAAGAAATTACGTGTGATTTGTACTATGGTCAGTGTTTAAATACAGTTTAAAAATATGAAATTCATGGTTAGCTAATTTCGAACGGGAGTTAATATGCAGTTTCATATTATATATTAGTCTAAATGATTTCATATTTAATTAAGACCTCCTCAGTTGTCAAACTATTAACGGGATCCACAACTCCCAATTAGAATTGGCCTAACATTTGTTGGACAAATTTTCAGGCCAAGGAAATATCCAGACTTGGCAGGTGTGAGATTGTTATCTCAAGGTTCAATAAACGTTCAACATTACTGGGTTTAATAAACAAAAGATCTTTACAAGTCTAATTATCCTAATCTTTAAGCCGAGAGGCGCATAAGAGTTAACGGAGGGCAATAATGAGAGTAGCGACTAGCGACGTAATGAGAGGAGTCGCGAGAGGAGAAGGACTCCGCTGTGCCCTAGAGGACGAACAACAATACTTACAATTAACAACAATGAATGAATAATATGACTATATTAGCACGATATAACCTTCACTAATAACAAATATAGAAACAATAGTTAACCTCGTCAA
>NW_025945212.1:0-369 GCF_000764305.2 Hyalella azteca | reverse complement strand
TTTATTCATTTCCTATAAGATATTTAATGTTTGAAATACTAATATTCCTGCTTCTTTCCAGATTCAGAAGTTCAGTTTTATAATTTAGATTTTGATTATAAACCACATACCAATCCAGATAATCTATCTGACCAGCCAAATACTTTTTGAGGTTCAATTGCAGAAGTTTTTCGGATTCAGGCAAAATATTGTCTTTAATTTGAGCCAAAGAATTATCAAAATTCAACAAATTAGCTTTTTGGGTCAACAACTCATTTTCCAATTCAAATTTCACCTTATCATTTTCTTGTTTTATCACCTTTGTTTGAATTTTCGAGGCTTCTACCTTAGCCTTTTGGGCCTTAGAAAAAATCGGATATTCCACACCGG
>NW_025945211.1:0-726 GCF_000764305.2 Hyalella azteca | reverse complement strand
GACGGACAGACAGACGGACAGACGGACGGACAGACGGACATGGCGAGCACAATAGTGCATTTTTTCCATAAACGAGAAAATGCGCTAAAAACAACCGATTTATGCAAATTAGAACAAATGATAGAGCGGTGCTATACTCTGTGTACAGTGTAGTGAAGTTGATTGATTCGCTCAGGTTGCCAAAACTCAAGGAAAAACTCGAGATTGGTAATTTATAATCAAATGAACAAATCTCGCTTAAAATTATATCAGAATTGTGGTGAAGCTCGCCATCAATCATCAGCTTATTGTGTTAGAGTTTACATAATTGTGTAGCTTATCTAAACTACGTACTATTTAACATTATAGTGTGCCTCATTAAAACTACGTACTATTTAACATTATAGTGTGACTTATCTAAACTACGTCCAATCGATGATTTAGTTCAAAAATCATTTGTAATTCACTCAATGTGATTACGTTTAATATACTTCGGTCCCAATTGGGAGAGCCGTCAGTAATAGCTGCCAAGAGTTGAAAAATATCATGTAAGGCGGGCGCTGGACACACTGTGTCCTATACTGGTTTTGCACCAACAAATGAGATCTTTGTTGGTGAATGAGATGAAATAAAGAAAGAGATGAAATAAAATGAAATGAGAAATAAAAACCCTCGCCCAACGAGACTCAGCAAGCCCCTCCGGAGCTCCTAAACCATCGAGACGTTCCAGCACCGCAACGTTCCAAC
>NW_025945210.1:0-4642 GCF_000764305.2 Hyalella azteca | reverse complement strand
ATATGCTGGTGCCTAGAACTGCCTAGTGAACAATATGCAGTTCAACGGCACCAAGTTCGAAGTAATGCGATACAGAGACCGCACAGAGACCGGGATGCCACATCGCTACTTGACATCAGATGGGAGAAACCATGGTTGAATTAATACATGTATTAATTCAACCATTGGAGGAACGGCGAGAAATCCACAGAGAAACGATATGGGAGCTGCACGACCATGACGTCCTGCGAAGTTGAGCATTGAATTAAAAATAATCATCAATTATAATGGACAAAATTACATCGATGTTAAATAAAATATATGAAGTAAGGAGCTAAATGAAATGAGAAAAGGAATTTATATAAGTATTTTAATGAAAATTCCGTTGTACTTTAATGGATGTTGATGAAAAACTGGTCAGAATAAAAGAGAGGTAAATTTCCTTAAATGGCGCACTAGTACACTATCGTAAATCGCGATAATATTTCAAGTACACAAAAATAATGAGGCTGATTTTGTTATACTGACAAAAAAACAAATAGTGAAATTTCACAAAATTGTACGCCCGGCATGAAAACATCGGGAGTCAATGCGGGGACGGTTGAAATTCAAAATCCCGAGAAACAATAATCCTTTTCGAACAATAAAAATTAGTTGTGCAGCAATGTGATTTTTGAGATAAGAATAACGTTAGTGGAATAACTCTGGCATAAGCCTGCGAGAAGGTTCGATCTTGAACTTTCATGAGCATAGGAGAGAACTCAATCAATCATCAGTTATGGAAAGATCGGGTTCCAAAGGCCGGATCCCAATTGTGAATCAAGTCGCGAAAAGTACAAGAATCGGCAACAGGCCATGGGCCTATTTCTTCAGTGCCGACACTTCTATTCTATTCTATTCTATTCTATTCTAACTACTTCAGAGAAAAAAACAATTATTCGGATATGAAACTCTTTCCAGATACTTAATCAGCATACAAGTTTATACTTACGTATTGTTGCTGTCTAGCATCAAACCTTAATTAATAATATAAACTCATCAAACTTTAGCGGGTATAATCATATTATTTGATCATATGTCGTCGTTCAAACTTTTGACAATAACACCAATTTTCCATTAATAATAATAATTTTTTCGTTTAAGTGTATTAGAAATCCACGGTTCTACATTCTAGGATTTACTAAATACCTTGACATTCGTATCAATGTACAGCGAAACATATTAATTTAGTGCATGTCAATAGCGCATACTAAAATGATGGTAATGTTTATTCATATATAATTAAGTCGCACTGAAAATATATTCCGTTAAGAGATGCATATATCGAAGCGTCAAAACTAACAAGACACTTAATATTGCCGAGGAAGTTTTCTGCAATTGATGAAAAAAATCTGTTATTATTAATTAAATAACATAGAAACATTTACTCTAGCTTGCGATTGTTTATTGTTGGAAATTAATGTATTTACTTGGATTAACCGTTTTTAGCGCATTTTCTCATTTGTGAAAAAAAAGGCGCTATTGTGATTGCCATGTCCGTCCGTCCGTCCGTCTGTCTGTCCGTCCGTCCGTGACTTCACGTTTTCGTCGACGAGAAAATGCGCTTTCTGTCACTCACTGCAGTGAGTACTGAGTTATATTTTTTTAAGATCTGCCAATTTTACACCGAAAAACTTAACATCAAAGATAAATGGAATTTTTAATATCATAACCAAAAATATAGATAAAAACGTATAAATACGTGATGTTAATAAGATAATTAACTAACTTGCAGTTGCAACCAAAATCCTGAATGGTCAACTCATAATTTGTTCCAATTTTTATAGAAATGGAATTTTAATAAATGTAAGAATTAACTTCTCAAGAAATGATATTCCTGGGATAACTAACTTGCTGCAACTAAAATCCTAAATGGTCAATTCCTAATAAATTATCAATTTTTTCATGAAAATGGAATAGGTTTATTCCGAGGACAATTGGCTCAATGTCCAGCTTTTCATTAAAATGCAGTCGCCGAAGTCATATTCGCGTCGTGGAGGAAGAGCTTACAGTCCGTGGCCTACAGCGCAGATCTCGCCCAATTACTGCCCAGGGGCCATACTTTCAAAACTCGCTAAGGTAACGTAAGTACTTACGCTCTATTTTCTTGTCTATGATTGGTGGATTTGTCTTGAAAGGCCGTCAATGATTGGCTGATGAACTTACGATCTCTTAACTTTTTTTGAAAGTATAGGCCCATTTCACTTCCCTTTTTGTCAGTGTTTATTCAGCCTTTTACATGTAGACTGCGTCCGGTTAGCTGCAATCAGAAAAATGAATGTGTCCTTTTGTCTAAATAGTGTGATCCAAATAGTCCTTTTAAAAGTGGGTCAGGACGACCCTCACAGGAACGAAAGTGTATCGCTATTTTGTTAAGCGTTATTCGTTTCCCTGAGGTGGGTAGAAACGATGCCTGCAATTAATATGTGGGAAATAAAATTGCAAAACTGACTTTATACACGCAACCTATTGTGGACCATTCATTCTTTCCAATAATTTTAATAAGATTGTGTTGATATAATTAGATAATGTCGTCATGAACTCGGAACAAAGGCTATCTATTTGTTTTATTTATACTGCATCGTGTGATAATATTGAAATTTTCGTTTTACAAACTGCGGGACTTCAAGACTGTGGCAGTTGACGCTTCAATAAGATGTCTAAATAGTAATCCAAAATATCAATAGGCTCCATTAAACTTCTAGCAGAACATAAAATAAGTCAATAATCAAAGTAACTAACGAAAAATCACATTCCAAAGAGGTTAAGGAAAGATTGTCAATCGAGATGACTATGTTTCAGTTGTTATTTAGCACAGATATGGTAATAACCCAACCGTGAATCGTTGCAAGCGTGAAATTTAGTACCTATCGAAAATATTTCTTTTCCTGTTGATTTGCAGAAATCTGTTTTGCTGGAATGCCAAAAAGGAGTTACGAAGATAAAAAGATGACGATAGGGATTGATAGATACTATGAGTCAGTCAGAATCAACCGTGTATCATGTGATCAACCGGGCTAAAAAATTGCGAGATTTCGTTCACCCGCCATTTGAGTTTCAGCAGCCTAGGTTCGAGGAATTATAAAATCAAGTTTGACGGACGTCATATTCATTTCTTAATACATGGCTCCGAGGAAGTGAAACTGTTCATAAAAAGTTCATATTATGTTATTAATTATTCAATTCTAATGAAATTTGTCATAGTTACCTAGTGTGGTTTCAGATGTTCAGTGTTGCTTCCTTATATTCGTTGCTGTTCTCATGTTCGTTGTGTTCTCTTGTTTGTTGCTGTTCTCAAATTTGTTGCTATCCTCAAGTTCGTTGCTGTGCTCATGTTCGTTATTGTTTACATATTCGTTGCTGTTCTCTTGTTCGTTGCTGTTCTCAAATTCGTTGCTATCCTCAAGTTCGTTGCTGTTTTCAAGTTCGTTGCTATCCTCAAGTTCGTTGCCTTTTTCATTTTCGTTGCTGTTTTCAAAGTCTCAGGGCGGACTGACATTTTGATGTGATAATATTGCTTCACTTAGCCTTAATTTTCTACGTGGACATTTGAAATAAAATAACTAAAATTTCTTCATACTCAAAATTGCCTGAAACAGATGCATTCAGGTATGGGTAACTAACCTACTGAAGTTCAGGCTTCATAGCAAGACGCCGAAATATGATTTCATAATTTTCTTTCCATTCCATTCCAACCTTTGCACGGCAATTTTCCATCAGCTTTCTTCACATGGCCAATCTTACTCTGGACCAGCGGTGCCATAAGAAAATAATAGCGCCGCGCATAAGACACATGGAATACCCAGCGCGGAAGTGGTGCCTTCTCTATTTAATATACACCAGGGAATACGTTGCCACTCTCGAATAATTGCGAGATTTGTCTTGGGCCTAAGGAGAGAAATTTTTGGTTGGGTTTCCTACTGATTTTCTCTCTGTCGTAGACGGAATAAGAAGTTGTAAATTGCCCTTCCGTGAATATAGGCAGTGCATATTCAATACGAGAATTTATTTACATTTTCTTTCTAAATACAAATAAATATATATGATGAAATGTATTTATTTAATTTTTCAAATTCTGTATGATAATATAAAATAATTTGGCTTTTCCAGTTAAAAATAATTGCCTACTTACTTGGTTGAATCACATTCTTGTATCTAATAGTCTAACTTGACTACTTGTGTTACATGCTACACAAGTGGTAAGAAAACGAAACTCTCTTGCCTAGTCTCCCGAATTTGTGACTTTCCAAGTCCTATAAGAGCTTCGCTGCGCTGTAATCCGATTTAAAGAGATCACTCGTAGGGGCTAAATCATTCTTACCTCGCGACATGAGGGCTTCGCGAGGGCTTGATTCACGAGGGATTTCGTCTTATTTGTTTCAAGTTCTCGACCCCACACAGGACTGAATTTTTCTAAAGTAGCCACTCAGTTACTTCCAGGACAAAAGTGGGTACGATTTTTACGGTTTATAAGCGGCTTAAACCACAGAAGTATTCGCGATAATATATATTTCTGAAGTAGCCACTCAGTTAGGTCCAGGAAAACGGTTGGTATGATTTTTATGGTTTATAAGCGGCTTCAACCTCATGAGTATTCGCGAAAATATATATTTCTAAAGTAGAC
>NW_025945209.1:278719-309341 GCF_000764305.2 Hyalella azteca | reverse complement strand
TTATGTACCTCTATTACTCTTTTATTTTGTCTCAAAACTGTTCAATCAGTTCTGCCCCACCCTGTATAAGCTAGCTAACACATTTAAATTGTATATTGTAATCTATATATAACAAATAGTCAAATAGCTAAAGACTACTTATAGCTTTATAAGAATTAGCTAAGCTGCTAGCTACGTACAATGTATTGCACTCTTGATGCCTCTGTACCAAAATTATTAAATTTATTGGAACCTAATACACACTAAAGGCAACAAGTTTATATACCAATTTGTCATTCATAGTACATTTATACTAAACCATGAATAACAATACCTCAATATAAATTTAAGACTGCCACTCAATATATTTAAATATATGAAAAAATAAAAAAAAATCGTGATTTTTTTATAAAAAAAAATCAAGTGATTTAATCACATGATTTAATCATTGCCAACCCTGTAGTGAATTGGATAAATTGAAGGTTGTACAGAATAGAATAGCTAGACTGGCTCTTGGAGCCCCTAGATGGATACTGCAATGGAGGCTTTGAGGAGATATGGGATGAAGTATGTTTAGAAAGAGAAGAATGAAATCAGCATTGAAATATAAAGTACAGCTGGAACAAATGAATGATGCACATTGGGCACATAAGATGTATACCTGTGGAACTTGAGAGTGAGCAAATGGAAAAGTAAGTGTCATGCAATCTTACAAAAGTGCAAGTTACATGAAACATGGGCTTGCCCTGGGAATAAGAGACCAAGAGAGAAATGGATGATAACAGTTCAGGGTGCAACAAGGATTGAATGGGATGTCAAAGAATGGAGGAAAGAAAGAGAAAAGAGAGTAAAATTGTGTGGTTTAAGAGTTTGGAAGCAATGAAGGGAAAGAAAGGGCAGCCTGAGATTGTACAAGATGAAAGAGATGCCAACTTGCCAAGGTATGAGTACCGTCAACTGGGGCTACTCGGGACGGTTTTGAGCGATTTTTGTTAATAACTTCTTACCATGAAACATTTCATAACAAGTTTAGGCTCATTTTATAGCTTTTTGCGAGAGCTATCGAATGGCATCTTCAAAAAATTCCATATGCTATTCGTAAGGTGCCAGAAGCAAAAAAAGAGTGTCCTGAGTAGCCCCGTTGAATGGGGCTACTCGGGACACTGTTGCAGGGGGAGCTATATTGCTTTTTAGCCCAACCCTTTGGCTTTCATGCTCGTTTATTTAATGTCTGTGCTGTGTTTTTCTCATTATGTAATTTACAGTTTCCCTCTGTTTTTTTTTTTAAGCCAGCCGCTGCAAGCGCGGGAAAACTTACTCCAATGATGAAAACTGTAAAGCCTAATTGTGAAAGTTATTTGTACGTTCGTTTAATCATAAAAGCTTGATAATTTAAAGTCATGCATTTTTTCAGGAATATTTCAGTTATTAAGAACTTTTTTCAACTATTACATTTAAACTTGCATGAAAATTTGACGCTTTTCCTTTTGTTCCTGTCATGACGTCATCCGCCAAGCGGCTGTGGCTGAGCGAAAATTTCAGATAGCTGTTACGAAAGCGGCGAACGAACATTTCGTACTAATTTGTTTAGCTACATTGAGCTATCTAGCTACTTGAGCTAACTGCACCTAACGCACGGAATTGTTTCAGTGTACATGAAACATGGGCTTGCACTGGGAATAAGAGACCAAGAGAAGAATGGATGATAACAGTTCAGGGTGCAACAGGGATTGAATGGGATGTCAACAAATGGAAGAAAGAGAGTGAAATTGTGTGGCTTAAGACTTTGGAAGCAATGAAGGGAAAGAAAGGTTAGCCTGAGATTGTACAAGATGAAAGCAATGCCAAGGTCTGAGTATATACGTGATGTAAGTCTGAAGTAGATGTGGAGACATGAAGTTCTTTGTGAGAGCAAATGTGTTGAGTGTGAATGCATGGTCATACAGGTGGAATAATGGGAAAGAGGATATTTGTTTCATGTGTGACAGATGTGAGAGGGAAACTGGAGCATCTGATGATGGAGTGTGATGCATGGGTGGGAAAGACTGGAAATGATGTGATTGATACTGGATGAAAGGAATGAGGGTGATGGTGTGATGTATGAGCGAACAGGAGACAAATGGATTGCAATGAATGTGGGCCTGTCAATGGGGGTGACTGCTGCTATGACTGAGAGTGGAAAGTGATTTTCGGAGAGTGCATGGAGGGTGAGGGAGAGGAGGAGGTTGGCAAGTGTTGAGATTGGGGGGATGTAAAAAAGCAATAATAAAATTGGAATAACCAAACCATAAAAATATAATATAACATAAATAGTCATTCAGGGTCTAAGAGGCCCTATAGCTAATATAAATATCAACTATACACTGCAATAATTGACAAATAGCAATAATAAACCAATGAATTGCCTCTCAAATCTCTTTTCCCTTGATTTCCATCTCACCCTTAACACAAACTTTCATGCCTCTCTAGCCTCTCCTCTTAATATCACTTGCACCTGGCTTGGTCTCCCCTTTTCCTACCTGCTAACGAATGAATCTGTGATGCGTTGCTGATGGCCGTTGCAACGGCCTGACCCTGAAATGTCGTATTTCTCAGTCACCATGCCCCATGGTGGCAATCTAGGATTTGGGCAAACCTCTATTTAGACTCGTTCACTTTTCATCACTTCACTCGTTCACTTTTCATCATTTGAAATACCACTTCTGTAGTCATGAATCTGTTAGTACGTGAATTCGAACGACGAATGGAATAGTTCATTATTAAAAGTTAATTATCAAATGAGTCACTAAACGACTACAAATTCTTGACCTAGGTCCTAGTCTATATAGAATTACTCCGAAATGTATGCCAGTGCGTGGTAAGCATTTAGACGAGCTTCTTCTTCTTCTTTTCGGGGTGTCTACACTGGGTAGACTTAAAGCCACAGGTCGACCTCGAGGACGGCCGTTGGGCCTGAGAGCCTGTATTGTGTTTAAATTCTTCTAAGTAGGTAACCACTGAATTCCTGTTTATAGTAGGTCAGTGGATACAGTGGCTCAGGATGCAAACTGTGGAAAACAGGGCAAACATGGCACAAGAAAACATCCACAAGCAAGAGCCGTAATTCCAGGGTTGAATTGCAGTCTTAACAAAGAAATGAAAGATTGTGAAGCTTTCAAGCCTCTGCCATCAACATCTGCATGGTTTAAACATGGTGGCATTCCAAATGCCTGCTAAATTTTTTTTCCACCAGTCTGCAAATTTACTGCTACGCTCCGGAACGCAGTGTCCGAGTGGCGCTGAATTTTTTTGCACACCAGCAGACAATTCTGGGTCAAACTATTGCAATTTGCAGCTGCTTTCCTGTGGGCTGATTGCAAATGGTCTATTTCAATAGACATGATCTGTCTGGTGGCTTGTGGCTGATAATGTTAAAGTCAAGAAGTGTTCTAGGCTCTGCTATGGTCTTGAGGGAAGAGATCATGGAAGTCCTTTTGAAACATGGCAGTGGTGGTGTCTGACAGGCATCCCACCACGGACAGTGGAAGAGGGACTGGTGAAGAAATGTGCTTTCCATATCTGTCTGTAGTACCGCATTAAATGAATTAAATCCCAGTATTTGCAGAGTGGTACCGTAAAAGAGGTTACTTTGACTATTTTTTATCAAATGATGCCATTATTTTACTAGCTAAATTGAACTTAAATTGAAACATACAAAATACAGGTCTATACTTTAGGTTCACGCACCATAAATTGCTGGCTCCTGCCTCTCATAGTTATTGATGTAATTTTAAAAAAAGTGATGGTCTTTGTTACCCCCACTTTGGGGTATCTTTGACTGGGTGGTAAAATCAATAATATTTTTTGGTAAAATAACTCCAGGTTTTGGTGCATTGTAGTAGAACTCTTCTAGTTACATATGCAAATGACAAATTTGAGGGAAGTGTCATAGTTTGCAAATGGATTGCAATGGGGAACTGTGACCACCTAATGTCAGCTGTGATGGGGTAATATTGACCGGCCTGGAAACTAAGTTAAAATTACCATATACAGGGTGAACCAGAATTAACTACTGACCCTTTTAATTTGTTAATAAATAAAAAACTAAGAACGTTATGAAGTTGAAACTTGTTTTATTTAAAAGAACATTTTTATGGTAATATTGTATCCTAGTTAAAATATTGTATCCTATTACAATATTTTATTATTGTATTAGTTAAAATATTTATTATGTGTTAATAATATGTATTAGTTAAAATATTGTATGTAATATTGTATCCTAGTTAGTTATTGTATCCCAAAAACTAGGATACAATATTACCATAAAAATGTTCTTCTTTTAAATAAAACAAGTTTCAACTTCATAACGTTCTTAGTTTTTTATTTATTAACAAATTAAAAGGGTCAGTTAATTCTGGTTCACCCTGTAAAGACTCTGTAGAGTCTGAAACATAAAGAAAAAACATTATTAGGTGTATCAAACATAAAATATGTTATATATGGTACCTTAACCCTTAATAAAAATATATTTTATTATTTATTGACTTTTAAAATTATATATACCATATAACTTCAAATAAGCAGAGCAATGGCCTCTAATGGAGAGGAAGAGACTGGAATGTCAAATGGTGAGTGTTATTGCTTATTGCATGGGTTACTGTACTGTTCTTTAGTCTGTATTGCATGGGTTACTGTACTGTTCTTTAGTCTGTATTGCATGGGTTACTACTGTTCTTTAGTCTGTATTGCATGGGTTACTACTGTTCTTTAGCCATAATAATTCTCTGATTCAAGTCACTGATGTGTGCTGTACTGAATTTTAGTTAATTTCATTACTTCATTTTAAGTCATTATGAAATGAAATTATTCTTTGTTGAAACATTCCTGGTATAAATTTTATAGCATTTACAGAATTCTAGTTTCTAGAGCATAGAAAGAATAAGGCCAAATTAATATTTTTTAGTCAGACCATCTTACCACAACCTTCCAAGCTCTGGAAAATTCATGAAAAATTAAGATCAGAATTTGTGATGTTGAACTGTTAAATTAGCTTTACACCTTGAATTGTCTATGTTCATTTATACTGGTGCTGCAAAACATGTCAATGGTATTCATATTGCTTTTAATTTGTATTAATTTCCTTCTCATATTCTTCTCACTGATCTGGCTGCTGCAACAGGGCCTCTTAGTTTATACTGGACCCAGCAGAAATTTAAAAAAATAGCTTCTAAAGTGATCATGCAATCTTTTAGTTCTTAACCAGAATACCAATTTATTTCTCCTTCAAATCTGCTTTAAAATTTATAGTGGTGTGAAAAGTGAAAACCCCAATTGCTCATTCATGAGGTACCTAGTTCACAACTAAATGGTACAGTTTTTACACCTATAATCCTTTGCATGTGGATTCGTTTTCAAATATTCACAGTTGAAACAAAATGTGAGCATGATCTAGAAAAGTTAGCATGATCCGGAAATGTTCTGTGAGGAGCCTTGAATATTCTACCAATTCATCCGTTAGTTCCTGATCAATATCTTGTATAATATTGATTCTTTATTGCAGAGCTGGACCAGGAGTCTCTCATGAGCCTTGAGAGAATGGATCGTTCATCCCCTGACCTGTGGCCTGCTACAAGTAAGGATAAGTAGGATCTCTGTCACTGCTACAAGTAAGGATAAGTAGGATCTCTGTCACTGTTACAAGTAAGGATAAGTGGGATCTCTGTCACTGTTACAAGTATGGATAAGTAGGATCTCTGTCACTGTTACAAGTAAGGATAAGTAGGATCTCTGTCACTGCTACAAGTAAGGATAAGTAGGATCTCTGTCACTGCTACAAGTAAGGATAAGTAGGATCTTTGTCACTGCTACAAGTAAGGATAATGATGGTTTAGCTGACAAAATGCTCAAATCCATGGTCATATTTTGCTGAGAGATAAATTAGGCCTCTACACGAGAGTTTTTAAACTTTATTTTTTTCATTTGAAATACACTAAGTATGTATTCCTTCACTCATTTCTGAATGTTTCTTAGTCTAAAAAAATTCTATTATATAATGTTTTCAGCAAGTGGATCAGGAAAATTCACTAAATAAATTCCACTTTGTCACCTTAAATATTTAACAACATATGAACCATGTCCTTATTTTTTCAGTGCATAACTGCCACCTTGCATCATGAGCAACACATTGATTATGTCCTTATTTTTTTCAGTGCTAACTGCCACCTTGCTGCCTTGTATCATGAGCAACACATTGACCATGTCCTTATTTTTTTCAGTGCTAACTGCCACCTTGTTGATTTGTATCATGAGCAACACATTGACCATGTCCTTATTTTTTTCAGTGCTAACTGCCACCTTGTTGATTTGCATCATGAGCAACACATTGACCATGTCCATATATTTTTCAGTGCTAACTGCCACCTTGCTGCCTTGTATCATGAGCACCACATTGACCATGTCCTTATTTTTTTCAGTGCCTGGTATCTATGACGTGGCCAGTCTCGTGTCGTCGCCCCACACTCGTCCCTCTACACCCGGTCTCACTCTCACCGCTCAGGACCAAGCTCTGCTCTACCGTTAGTTCTTGCCTCTTCAGGCAAATGACATTGGAACAACATTTACTTAACGTCCATTCAATCAAACCAAATTAATTTCAACGTTGATATAACAAAAAAATAGGTAGGTACCTATTTAAGCATTGATAGAAGCAAAAAACTTTTATTTCAATGTTGACATAATCTAATGATATTTATTTCAACAATGATACAACAAAAAAAGTTTATTTTAATGTCGAAATAACCAAATAATATTATTTCAATCAAACAACATTCATTTCAACGTTGAGTCAACCAAACAGCACTCATTTCAATGTTGGTAAATATTTATTTCAACGGAGATACCACCAAATGTTTGTTTCAACATTGATTGAATGTCACGCGTCTGGTGGGATGCATGGCATTGTTGGCCCATAGGGCCTTGTGTGACCGTGCATTCATTTGCATGCCGTGGCTCAGTGCTCTAAATTATAGACCATTTTCACGAAATATGAAGAAATTTGTTAGATAGATCACGAAAAATGAAGAAATTTGTTATTCAGAGTGTTTTTGAATGAATCATTTCACAATGTAATATTTTATTTCATAAAGCAATAAGGTGTAGTAGAAAATATTGTACAGAGATTAGGCAACCAATGCTGCCTCAACACAGTTGGATAAATAAAAATTAAATAAATTATAGCAAGGCATATTATCCAGACCATTAATGTCAAGTTCAGACTGATAACTAATGATCTTCTCCTCCAGTGAAACAATAGCAATAATCGCTATGTCAATCATGTTCTTCATTGAGGAACTTTACAAGTCAAGAAACTATTTGCTACTCATTAAATTTTACGTTATCTGAAATGAACTGTATATATAATTGATTTTATATAGCCTAATTACTTTCTGAACGATGTACAGAGTTCAGCTCCCTGAGCCCTGCCGAGCTGATCGAAGAGGTGCGTAAGCTGCAGAACGTCGCCTACCAACTAGGCGTGGAGGAGGCCAAGCAGATGACGCGCGGTAAATACTTACATGTGCTCGCCGCCCCCAAACCCGGCGCCGACGACGGCTGACATGCCGGCGCTGACGACGGCTGACATGCCGGCGCTGACGACGGCTGACATGCCGGCGCTGACGACGGCTGACATGCCGGCGCTAACGACGGCTGGCGTGCCACGCTGACGACGGCTGACATGCCGGCGCTGACGACGGCTA
This sequence comes from Hyalella azteca, assembly GCF_000764305.2. Lineage (NCBI taxonomy): Eukaryota > Metazoa > Arthropoda > Malacostraca > Amphipoda > Hyalellidae > Hyalella > Hyalella azteca. Next base: position 301,626 of record NW_025945209.1, on the reverse strand, counting down.
ATGGTCCAATGGAGAGGGTGCCTATGCCTGCCACGTGTTGGTAGCGGGACAGCTGAATCATAGTACAGGATGTCGTGCATATGGAGATCTCATAATTCCCCGTGATAGTTTTCATCATTTTTGAGGAAGTTCTTCTCTCCCACCGTCGTCAAGGAAGGCTCCCACAGGACACTAGGTATTTTATTACTCATACTATTGTGCGTATTAGTATCTTACGCTCAGGATTCTTCACTCAACCACATGAAAGGCTTTTAACTAGCCAGTTAAATGTTATTGTTACTTACTTATCAGTCATTTTAAATTAAAAGCATGGTTTACGTCGTTAGTCTCTCGAGCGTTTTTATCCCTACCCATGTTTACTACTGAATTATATCGATGTTCTCCCGTTTGTCGAGATCTTGTTATTAGTGCTTGCGTATTAGCAAATCATTAGCATCGAGTATTCGAGAACCCAAATTCAACTCAAACTCTTCTGAATATTATGAACATTTTTTTTTACTCCTTCACGCGAGATAATAGTCATTGATCCTATCAAAATTTGCGGTTATATTGTAATTGAGTTGCTTAAATTGCATTGATATGTAATCGCAATAGCAAGGTTAGTGACTAGGAACCTCTGATGATAATTCTGTACCATTGCTGAGAGACCCTCGTTAAAGTAGGACCTCTTTTCATGAAGAAAATTACAAAATACAAGTTTTGTATTTAAACCTGGCTTTGAACCTACGTGATATTAGCAATAAATCAAATTTGTACACAACTGTTTTCATTCCAACCCTGGTTTTTAGTTCGCATCAGGCTGATGACTTTGAAACGTGAAATTAATGTTGATTCCATACACGTTAAATATTCAGAGCCACGTGTCGGCCGGGTGAGCAGAAACAAGGTACAATGTTTTTAAGTTCTTTGGAAAAGTCTGAAATGCACTGGTGTTTATCGTAGACCCAAGAAGCTACAAGTTCTTATTCAAACTTAACCTGAATAATCTATGAAATAGACCAGATACGTAGGGAAATGGAAATTTAATAAGAATAAACCATCGTGACTTTACTTCTACGTTAAAGTCTTCCGCATTAGTACTATCGAAGGCCGACCATCAACAGCCATATCAAGCTCCGCGTGCTGCAATTCATACAATCAAATCAATTCAATGGACAATTAACAAACTTATTCTGATAATAATGTCGAAATGGATTTATTCAATCAAAACCCGCAGCTAAATTGCGGAATTATGTTCTGTTCTTCACCTGCACTTGAAAGAATGCGAGTCAGAAAATAAATGAGAGAGCAATTGGAAACTAAGAGTGCACATGACTGTAAAATAATAGCACTAAGTCTCACGGTACATGCGCCTAACTAAACATACCGCCTAACTAAACATACCCTAGCACATGTTACACACAAGGTGTACAGAACTAAACTCGTTCGCGTCATATGTCAATAATATTAATCTTCACACACCATCAACTCGAAGTAAATTAAACAATACCGAGTTGGCGTGGCAGGGAGCCATAAAAAAAGAAACACAAGGCCTCCCGCAACAGACGATAATATCGCCCATAACTCCACCTTGAATGCTTGCGAAGGTGCCATTTGTTTTCATCTTGCTGAAACGTAAAATATTTTAAATGCCGAGTTTGATTAGGCCACAAGGCAATCAACTACTATATTTGGCACACGAGATATAGATTTCATGAAACAAAAACGCCGCAGATATAAATTCATTCAATGACGTAAATATTTGTGGTAGCGATGTTCGATCCTCGTACGGCAGTGCGCAGAACATTTGCAGGGACTATATTATTTGAGATTTGGGCTTAATGATAGCAAGTGACGACAACATCAGCTATCTGCTCTCCGCCTTGTGCTTGGGGGGCTTAAAACTCTTGAATTTTTTGGAAGATTTGCCTTTCTGGAAGTCCTTCCAGCTGTTCACTCTGGATTCACGAGATTCCTGTGAAAGTAAAAATAATAAATCAACTATATGTTTCAATGTTGTTTTCAAATGGTGAGTCCTACGATAGAATAACATGTCAAGAAATGGATATTGTATATTAAAATATTGATGAGCGAGAAAACAAATGCCATAAGCCTCTGTCACTTAATCTAAAAAACTACGTACAATAGGAACTTCGCTCCTGGAAACTACAACCACAGCAGAATACACACTGCACACTAAGGCAGATCACACAACACAAGTCACAAAACCTACCTCCAGAAGCTTATACAGAATCAAAACTAACTAAACTAAACTTTGGGCGAGGGGGGGGGGGGACATCCATCCCCCTTCCAAAAAAATGCAGTGCACAAGTAGTAGTAGTAGTAGTAGGGGAGAGGTTTCTAGCGCTTCAGATCAGTTTAGTCTATTTTGCGCCGAACATGCAATATTTGGTCAGATTCAATCCGTATTCTGCTATTTCATCTCAACCAGTAATATGATGACATGAATATGGTGTTTTGTCGGAGGTGTGGGTTTTTTCTGACCTATGTCGTGGTGCCGTGCTAGATATCTGGCAGCAGGTTACTCTCGATTATATATTGTCGGAGGTTGTCAGTTCTAAAGAACTGACTGCACAAGAGTCCATTCTTCTTCCAGCCGCTCGACACGTAAAACGTAACACCACTCAAATCAATCTCACACTCACACATTGCTTACAGGAATGGCTTAAAAAATTATGGTACCGGTAGCAAGCATGTCACATTCAAAACACAAGTATGGTTTAAGTAGTGCGAGAAGTACTGAAGTCATGATGTGGAACACTGGCTTTCATACATTACATTAGAAACCATATGAAAAATGAGAGAAACCAGAAACGAAACAAAAGCTTGATGCAAGGAAAATATTAACTGAAGCAAAACCAATAAAACGAGCCAAAACATGGACTGACATCAAAGTTTTTCTGCCACTCCTTGTTGTGTTTCTTGGCTTCTTCTTCCTCGATCTCGAGTTCGCGCTGCCTTTTCCTCTCCTCCATGGCGCGCTGGTCGAGCTGACGACGTTTGCGCTCCATGTCAGCAAAAAGCTTCATTGTCTGCACATACACGGAGCGCTTCATCACCTCGGGGTCATCTTCCTCCACGTGTGGGGGCTTCTTTTCCTTCTTCAGCTGACGCCGACGCTCCTCAATCTGTGCAGAATTTACCATGAATCTCATTGTGAAATATAATGGAAGGATACTATTAAAGTAAGCACAGATATACAAGACAATGAATAAGATGTGTGTAATCCACTCACTGTTAGTTTTAAAATAGATAATAGTAATATAGGAAATTTGTTCCATCTTCATTCAAATAGGTTCCAGCAACAGCAACATTTGAAACTGAAATGAGGAAATAAATTCCCACATTGAAGAAAATTAAAAATGAATTTTTTTTTCCAAGAACTGCAAATGCAGACCAGGAAAGGATATCTAAATCACATAAAAGGATTTAAATTTACAAATAAAAAATTATCCAAAAAAGGTGCTTAAGTTAATTCATTCATTTTTTTGCTAAATCATAAAAATGTTCCTACATTATATAAAATAAAATACCCACCCTCAGATTAACAATTTCTTGTGCTTCTTCAACAACATCCAGGCATTTTTGTCGGGCATCTTCGTTTTCCAGCACCTTATATGCCTTGGTCAGCTCTGCAAAATATAAAAGAATTTCAATGTGCAACCATTCCTCCAAGACATGATAACACAGATTATTACCTACCACTCTTGATCACAGCTCTGCACATAAACTTAGGAAGATATAAGAAATAACTGTCATCATTTTTCAATAGAGCAACTAAATATGTCATCGTACAGAATATTAGGTTAGAGCAAAGGTTGATTAAGTAACAAACTCCAGAAAGTAATTTATTACCATTATTACGTTTTATTATGTGAAATGAATGCTAACCGTCAAAAGCTCTCTGAGCTCTTTCACTGTCATCTTGATTCTTGTCAGGATGCACCAAGATGGACAACTGTGGAAACAAAGCTAATTTAGTGTGTGATCACTGGACAGACCTAGGTATCTTGCAGCATAATTTCATGATCATGTGTGAAAACTTTATAAAAAGATTTGCAAAGAGAACAAAAAAGATAAATTTAGCAACATTTTGATAACATCAATCTTTATGACTATGTCACATGAAAAAAAAAACAACTTAGTCAATGGTTCATGTTTGTTTGTTTGGGAATTTATGTTATTTACAATTATCATGTTGAATACTTTTATACCAAGTGAAAAAAAAATATTTGATACAAACCCTTTTATATTTCTTTTTAATTTCTGGCAGCGATTTGGTAGGCTCAATTTGTAGCACTTGAAAAGGGTTGAGGTTGGCGTACGAGGCTCCAGGTCGGAGAAGTCTATCAATTTGTTGCTTGGACGTCAGGCATGAATCTTTCTTCTCAGTTTCTTTCAACTGCACGAGATAAATTATTTTGAAAATGTGAAACCTCAATAAAAATGATAGCATTTAAAAAAAGTAGCTAAGTTGCAAAACAACAAAAGAACATCAAAGCACAGACACAGTCATTTTAATTTATTAAGTGGTCACATTTTGACTTTGTTCAATAGTTGAGTGTGCACAAAACAATTTTTTGTGCACATATCTAGGGTAAATGCGGTATATTCCAACACATTAAGGACATAGCAAGAAATGAATGGCTATAAAAATATCACCGTATGTGCAACTCGAATTCTCATTGCTTTACATCACTCTCAAAACACCACACTACAAGCCAGCAACAATGAAATGTCACAAACTGTTGCCATATTTATTTTAAAGCCTTTAGAATTAAAACCTACAAAATCCCTGAATTACAATGCTGTGTGTGACTAAATTTGGTATATTGTGAGACTTATTCCGGCAGCGCTTCAAACTCTATTAATTTGTAATTCCGGTGCCCTGTCTTGGAATTTCGATGCCCCGTGTGAGCTGTATAGGAATACGACACAGCTCGGAATGAGCTTAATTAAAAAATTGTAATTTTTTAATTAGGCTTTAAATTAAGAGCTATTAAGCTTTTAATTAAGAAAAATCCAAGCTGGGTTGGAATTAGTTTCTATGTGTTTAAAACCATCGCTTAACTTAATCATCTATTAATTTATTTACCACTTGAAATCAGCAAATACAAGTATACTTAAAGGATTCCTTATATATTCACAGACTTATTTAAGAGTCTCAAACCATAATATTCTTTCTACACAAACAGTTCAACACTATTTGGTGGAGCCAGGCATGGAATATATCTTCTTGGCAAGCCGCGACTGAATTTTTCGAGCCGTGGTTTTATGGTTTTGCCAGCCGTGATTCCATTTCACTGAGCCGTGAATTCCATATCTCGGCCATGAAAAGCCATTTACGAGGCACAAATTTATTTACAAAGTAAATGCATGTGTTACCTACTCAAAAGCCCAAATCTCTAATTTTACCCTAAAACAGTCAAATGGCAATGATAAAATTTGTCTTTACTGTAAGTTGAGCACATGTTAATGCAATCTGACCACTTTGACATGACAGCAACTATGCGCAATCTTCAACAAACTGTTCAGTTGATTAGTTTACATTATTATAATTATGTTTTTTCTGCAGGATATTTTGGCGGGAACGGTAAAGCAATGCATATTGCGGAAGTTGAAAATTTTATGAAGTGACATGTTTGCCAAACCGTAATTTTTTAATCAAACAAAAATTTATGACATTCAAGCTGCAAGATTTCATACCTACTGAAATTATATGATATTAGAGCCTCAATATTTCAGACAAAAATATGACTTTTATAGCCCTGGGTGGAGCAAGGTCAACTAGCTATCAACTTTGACACGTTTTTCCATGTTCTCACTGGGTGACGTGCACTCCTGCCAGACAGCCCACGGGCCCAGACCTAGTGTTCTGGCAATAGTATGGCATGGGCGCGCAATAGTATGACGTCACTATTTCAACCATCAAGCCTCAAGGAATGTGTGGAACTAAGACAAAGCTCCACTATGCAGAGGGTGGATGCAGCGTCCCCAATATATGGATTTTTAAGCCCAAAGCGTTGCCGGCCATTTTAAAGATGCGTCGCTGGCCCCGGGTAATTTTTAATGAAAAGCCATTTACGCTGAGTAATGAAAAACTATTCACAAGCCACAAACTTATTTACAAGGTTGCATGCACGTCATGATGGAATTCTAATTTTGAAGGTTCATATATTAATTCGATCCACCAAGACCACTTTTTCTACCCAACATTGTTATTTTAGGCAAAAAATGAACTTCTTAAAGGCTTAAAATACATATGCTAACTTGCTCAGTTTCTATCAAGTACCTAACCACTTGGAAGTTTTATGCCTGCACCTTCCACTCAAGTTGACTCAACAATTAAAATTAGACTTATATAAAGTATTAGTTAGTTGAAAATTTGTCTCTTAAGTTGACCGCAAAGAACTAAACTTCATTAAGTAATCATTAGGCAGAGTTTTCCATCTAATCACTTGTATACTTAGTGCAAGAGAATGAATAATTATGTTGTTACTAATCAAACGAACGAAAACTTTTTCTGTTTCTGATCAAACGAACGAAAACTTCTGATCAAACAAATGAAAACGTTTGATCAAAAACTAAAACTTCTGATCAAACAAACGAAAACTCCTGATCAAACAAACGATAACTTCTAATCAAACGAACGAAAACAAACTTTTGAAGATAATTCAGAAATCGTAACGTCTATTGACTTCTAATACGGATAATTAATTTCAGCATCATATTTCCAAAAATCAAGTATTGCATTTCTTTTAATTGAAAAACATTCTTTTACATCAAAAACATAGAAGAGTCATTTCCGTTCTTATATATAAACAGGATTAATAAAATACCTATCAAATCCATCCATTGTCATTCAATTTGTGATGTATGAACGACAGTTTTACTTTCATTTCTATGTTAATTTTTACCAGTTGAAGCTGTAGAATTAAATTAAATTAAAAAAGTAATTAAAATTAAATTTTACTTAATAAAATTCAATTATTTAATACACTAGATGGTTCATGCTGTGGAATTAAATTCTATTAGAAAAATGTTGAATTATAAATCTGATTATATTTTTTAAATTAAAAATTAATTTTTATTAAATTAAATTGTATTATTAATGCACTATATGGTACATGGTCTAGTTTTTATATAATGAAATAGTTTCCCATCCTAAGCAACGAACGTTTTCTAAAAGACATGAGACGTTCGAAAACTCGTGAAGGGAGACGAAATCATTTAGAATCTGAAGTGAAGTTAATTATGTAGACAATATTGACAAAACAGGCCAAAAACATGAAAAAAATGTATGTCTGGACATGTATCAATGGGTATTTATAATTTGAAACAGCTTTCCATCATTAAAATGTCAGTATGAAATGTGCATCAAGTCAAATTATTGTGAAATCAAACTTAACATGACCAAAAGATATGCCTGTGACGCCGCCATGTCAGATACGATCAGGGAAGCACGCTGTGAACATACGCCATGGAAAAGTCGAAGTTTATCTCATATTTTTGTGTGATATCAAAAACTTTGTTGGTATTGTCCAATCGTGAGAATTTTTACGATTGTCGATGTGTTTTTTTTTTTATAGGCTATTAGAACGTATTCATTGCAAAAATTTGTCCACTACCCTACAGATAAATGACTAGTTAACTTGATTAGGCGTTGGCAACACAGGATTGGATTTCAAACCACGCGCAATTTCGGAAGCGCGGCTGTTTCTAAAGAGCTCCAGTTGATCTATTTTCATTGCAGTGGAAGGTGGTTCAACGCGGTGGTAGCTGACTAGCTGGTAGGGACCGTAGGGTTGGTTTTTCGATACGTTTTCATATATGGACATGAGAATATATTACCTATACAGAATATATAATATATATATTATTAATTATACAGAATCAACTTTTTTCCTTTATATTAAGCTTTGTCAAAGCTTAATATAAAGGAAATAAGTTGGGAAGTGTCAGAATTACCCACGATGTCAGAATATACTGCGTTTACCCTACTTATTAATAATAAATAGATTATTGATTTACCTACTTTACTTATTATAATTGAATATTATTATTAATAATATTTATTTATTATTAATATTATTGTTATTAATTTATTATTATTATTTTATTTACTTATTATTACTTAACTTATTCCAATCATGATATCATCTTAAATTTATGCACACACGCAATGCAAAATGCAAATAGATGGATTTGGGGCGTGGTGACTCTGAGAAAAAAAGAATTTCAGGGTCAGGCCTTTGCAACGGCCATCAGCCACGCATCACATTTTCATTTGTTAGTAAGGAGAAAGGGAGACCAAGACAGGTGGAAGCCACATTAAAGAGAAGAGGCTAGAAAGGTGTGAAAGTTTGTGTTAAGGGTGAGATGAAATTAAGGGGAAGAGAAATTCAAGGGGAAGGTCATTGGTTTATTATTGCTATTTGTAAATTATTGCACTGTATATTTGATAATTATCTTAGCTATGTGGCCTCTTAGGCCCTGAGTGGCTATTTGTGTTAGTTATATTATACTACTATGGTCTGGTTATTTCAATTCTACTATTGCTGCTTCTTTCTTTTTACACCCTCCAGCCTCCATTCTAGCCAGCCTCCTCCTCTCCCTCACCCTCCATGCACTCTCCAAAAATCGCTTTCCACTCTCAATCATAGCAGCAGTCACCCCCGTTGATAGTCCCACAATCATTGCAATCCATTCGTCTCCTGTTCGCTCATACATCATGCCATCACCCTCATTCCTCTCATCCAGTATCACTCTCATCATTTCCAGTCTTTCCCGCTCATATGCATCACACTCCATCATCAAATGTTCCACAGTTTCCCTCTCACCTCTGTCACACATAAAACAAATATCTTCTCTTCTGTCATTCCACCTATATGTCCGTGCATTCACACTCAACGCATTTGCTCTCACACAGAACATCAAGTCTCCACCTCTACTTCCATCATATATATACTCATACCTTGGCATCTCTTTCATCTTGTACAATCTCAGGCTGTCCTTTCTTTCCAAACCTTGTTTCCATACTCTTAAACCATACAATTTCACTCTCTTTTCTATTACTTTCTTCCATTCTTTGACATCCCATTCAATCCCTGTTGCACCTTGTACCGTCATCATCCATTCCTCTCTTGGTCTATTATTCCTCGGGCCAGCCAATGTTTCATGTAACTCGCACTTTCGTACTATTGCATGACACTTACATTCCCACTTGCTCACTCTCAAATTCCACAGGTACATCTTGCGTGCCCAACGTACATCCTCCATTCTTTCCAGTCGTACTTTATATCTCAATGCTGCTTTCATTCTTCTCTCTCTAAATGTACTCCATCCCATATCTCCTCTTAAAGCCTCCACTGCAGTCCATCTAGGGGCTCCAAGAGCCAGTCTAGCTATCCTATTCTGTACAACCTCCAATTTATCCAATTCACCATCATTCCATGCAATAACTTCAATTCCATACATAATCCCAGGAACTGCCACACTTTTCCATACCTCTCTTAGAACATCATATTTACTTGCTCTCACTCTTGCTGCACTGCCAAGTATTCCTAGCCACTGATTTGCTTTACTTAAACTCAACGCTTTAGTTCTCTCACATCCTTTTTGATCAACACTCATTCCCAAGTATCTATACTCATTTGTCATACCAATCACATTTCCTCCCAGCTGCCACACTCTTCCCACATCCTCAGCTGCTCCATTCACAACTAGCACCTGACTCTTCTCTGGGCTAAAGAGCACATTGAAATCCTTGCCATAGTCAGTTATACAGTCAAGCATACTCTGAAATTCAACACCATTTTCACTCATTATTACCGCATCATCCGCATACAATAGCATTTTTAGTCTTCCATCTCCAACACACACTCCCACATCCATTCTTCTCAGTCTAGCAGCCATCTCTTCAGTGTATAGGCTGAAGAGAAGTGGAGACAGGATACACCCTTGCCGAACACTCCTCATGCATTTAACCCAGTCAGTCTCCACATCTCCAAGCCTATATTTCGCTCGAGTATTCACATACATACTTTTGACTATCCTCACATACTTTTCACTCATACCAATTTTTTCCAACATCTGGCACAACAATTTTCTGTCAACTCTATCATATGCTTTTTCTATATCTATGAATAATAGAACGCACTAGATCGCAGTAGAAGGCACTAGATCGTAATAGAACGCACTAGATTGTAATAGAACGCACTAGATCGCATTAGAAGGCCCTAAATTGCCTTAAAACGCATTAGTATGCACTAAAATGTTCAAAACCAGATGAAGACGTACGTCGGGACAAGCCAGATCACCCAGATGCGGATGTACGCCAAGGCAAGCCAGATGCGGACGTACGGTACGTCAGGACAAGCCAGATCACCCAGATGCAAACATACACCAAGGCAAGCCAGATGCGGACGTACGGTACGTCAGGACAAGCCAGATTGCCCAGATGCAGACGTACGTCGAGGTCGAGACAAGCCAGATGCGGACGTACGCCGGGCGTGTGCGCCAATAACGTTATTTTAGCTCTTTGTACGCCGCGTTGTACGCCAGTAGAAGGGCTTGGAGTCTCGTTTACGCCGGATTAATCCGCGGAAAACGGCACCATCCTGGGTATGGAATTCATGAAAATTTCATTTTATTCAAAATATGCAGAATAAAAATATAATTACATTTGTTAGTGAATAAATTATAAACATTTTACTTTTCATGTTTCATATTGAAACAAGGTAGGCAGAGATAAGGCAAACCATCACATGAGCCACAAAATGTAGAAACTTTTTGAGATTTGGTTTTAGCTGCTTTGGAACCTTCGTTTTCAGATATCATTTCATAGCAGCCGTAGCACTTTTTCCTTGTTTTCCTTTTGGGCCCTTCAGCTTCCTGAAGATGATGTCCAGATGTTTCAAAATTTTTCAGGGAAGATTTTCCAGGCTTTATTTTCTCCTCCATAACGAGCCTCCAGGTATAACATTCAGGTTTTCAAGTTCATTTTCAAACACAAACTCATTCAAAAGCTCCCCATTTTTGTTCACAGGCTCTCCTAGTATACCCACATGTCCATTCATGTCCCCCATAACTACTATCATTTCATTGCTATATTGATCAAGCACTTTCTTCATGCAAGCATACTTTTCTCTGTTCTCATGCTCAGACCGTACTCCCTCCACAGTCATAACAAACAATCATCACCATTTGCATCCTTTCATTCATAGTTGTTGCATATTCAGTCTTCATGGCAAATATGTCCTTGCTCATTTCACTCTCACCAACATTTATTTCTTCAATCTCAAAACCTGCTTCACTCCAGACAACAATACCAACTCCATCACCCTTGGTTTGTTGTTTAATTCTTCTTTTGTATGCTAAATCATATTTCCCACTTCTCAGGTGTCCACTACCTCTCAGATGCGTTTCTGTAACAGCCACCACATCCATATGCTGTTCCTCTAGTTCCTTGCACATATCTTCATATTTTCCTAATCCTAGCCCTCTGACATTCATATGAGTGATATGACCCACTCGCATAACATTTATCCAATTAGGCCTAATCATTCACTCCCACATTGTGTCACTCTCTACTGCCCACACAACTTGCCTGCACCCAATGCCTCACCTTTTGTCCAAACACTTCTGCTCCCTCATTATCCAGGTGCACTCCGTCTACTCTGTACATGAGTTCCTTCATGCTGTCAGGGTCAATATAGCTCACTCTTTTCTCACGTTTTCTCATATATTCGACTTTCATTTTCATCAGCCTCTGGAACACCTTCTCATTTACCTCTTTTATGCATTCGCTCATACATTTCATCTTCCCTTGGCTGTCTCAGAATGCCCACCACAGCCACTGCCAGGTTTTTATTATGTGCCTCCCTGGTTGTGCTTATGATCTCTTCAACAGTTTTATCCACTCCAATTTCTCTTAGGCCATTGCCACTACCCTGCAAAACAAGAAGACCACCATTGGTGCTTTCAGATTTTTTCCTGCTTCCCCCCCTTATTTTGACAATATCTGCTCTACTCAAGCACACAATCTCACTCTCAGCCTCATTTACACTTACTTTTCCCCTAAGGGATCCAATTATACTGTCCCCCACCATGACAATGGGAGGCTTAGCTATTCTATTCTGAGATTCTCATTGATTATAGGCTGTCATTCCATCTATGTCAATGTCACAGAATTTAGGGTTGCTGTGCTGTTTTGGCTTTTGACTAGTCTTTATTTTATTAGCATCCTCTGTAGTGCCAACTTCATTGATATTGCCCTCATCTATTTCAGCTTTTAGTTCAGCCTTATTGGCAGTGGAAGGGCCAGGCATGTTTGCTGTCTCAGCCTGATTAGCTTTATTAATGATCTCTTCCAACTCTGAGACTCTTTTCTTAAGCTTGCTGTTTTCATCTCTAAGAGCCAGTATGCACTTTCTACAGGCGATGTATGATTGCCTTATTTTCGAGTTAGACCAGTGGTCAATTCCAAGGGTTTGTGTGGAGTACCAGGTTTTGCACCTGGAGCACTCCACTTGGTCAGCTTTGATCTCGCTATCCTCATTGCTAACCACCTGCTTTTTGGCTGGCATTTGTTTGCCCATTATTGTTGTTGGATTTATACAGCAATATGCCTCCTTATACTGTTATACAGAAACTCATACACACCATTAATATTGGAGGGAAAAATATATTCTGAGTTCTGACTAACCTATTTGTTCTGAATTTTTCTAGGATGTAACAGAAAGAAAAAACAGCAACAGCCAAAACAGAAAGAAACAAAACAAACAATATTGTCAAATGGGGTAAGACAGGATTGCAGCCTTCATGGGGTAAGAAAGGACCGGCCCATGGCATGCATTCTAATTGCACTGAATTTAATTTGACAAAAAATATGTTAGAGCAATCATTGCCTGTCATTTCAGTGCTTGTTTCAACCCTCTTCTGCAAATAATGAATTTCTGGCTAATTTTCAAAGAAAACCTATGTAAAGAAGGGTCACAAAATAGTTAACCCTGTTTGGGAAATAAGTTAGGCATTCCTACCTGCTACCATCACTGCCTGACATGTATTCTAAAATGGGGTAAAAAAGGACCGGACATGGGGTAAGACGGGACCACTAAATGATCCTGTTTTACACCAACAAGTGGTCCGATCTTACCCCACAAATGGTCCTGTCTTACTCCACAAATTTTCCTGTCTTACCCCACAAATGGTCCTCTATCACCCTACAGTTTATCAAAAATAGTTTTTAAATGAATATATTATTGTGTATTATCGTGTAGTACATGGAGTATTTTGGTCAAAATTTTTATCTTATGCTCAAACTTCATTATAACTTGTTAGCTTTTTTAACTAGAGAAATTTAGTGCACTATTTTAAATTGCATCAAAGGGATATATAAAATTGGGATGTCTATTCCCATTAGTGAGCTGCAGAACTGTGTGCAAGATTGGCTGGGGGAAAAATCACTGTGTGAAACATGAAAAATAATTATGATCACAACTCTGTGAGAGGGCATGAGCTATGTTTGAAGAAGTACACCACAAATGCAGTTAGCAAGTAAACAATGACGTCTGACACTTAAGTTATTATCCATTGGTTTTATTACCAATATGATAAATTTTTCAAATAAATACACTAATGGAATATACATGAAGCATTTAGCAGTGCTCTACAATGCACCAAAGCCAACCCACTATTACTATGCTTAACAATGTTTTCTCATGACAAAAACTTTAATGTGACTGATATTAGAGTTGACTTCCCACCACACATAACAGTAACAAGTGGTTGTTTAATCAAATAATGAGTTTCTAGATGGATAATATTGAATATCAGATTTGTACTTTTATTAAAAACCTTGTAACATAAGAATTACCAGTTGGTCCTTTCTTACCCCAGCCTGGTCCCATCTTACCCCAATGGGGTAAGATGGGACCAGCTCACTTTTTTTAATCTGTACAGAAAACTATGTTAGATGCAAAATGTCTGAGTTGTATCTTAGAGGCGTATTGCATAACTACACCTTGTGATAGGTTTAGGGTGTTTTTAGTTATTCATGGTACAGATGCTACAGGCTTGTTAGTGATTTTGGTCCTGTCTTACCACATCTGACTATACACTTTAAATAGGTAAACTATCTTTGGTTAGGGGGCAGGGTGACAACCAAAGGGAAGTATTTACATTACTATTTCCACTTGATTAGTTTCACATGCTTACTTTGTTATTATTGGGAATGGGATAAAGTGCAAACCAATATAGGAGAGTAGGTAAGCCTACATCATAGTGAGAAAAAAGGACAGCAAGAAACTAGTGAAAGAAAAGTTAGTTTTTGCATTGGACAGATGACAATTATACATAAATTAGATTGCATAAATTAATATTCTTTGAGTGCGGATCTTGGATAAATTGCTTTTGTGTAATTGTTTATATTCTGATTTCGTCATAAGGATGTGCCCATGCCCGTTTATTACCTGATCACTGATGTGCATGTGTTTATTGTGATATTTGATAACCCTGAAAATAATCAAATGATCGTTTTTATAAATAAAGCTTAATCACAGATTCTAGCACGATTGAATCAGTTTGTAGTTATGATATAATACTTGAAGTCTATAATATAAATTGTAGTTTCTCATTCACAACGTCAGTCTCAGTCCTGACAGTCCGTCACCAGCTGTGGCAGCAACCAGTGGCACTGTGGCAGTAGCCTCAGCCTCACTAGCCTGAGTAGGCAATATTACACTATAACTACATTGACTACAATCATACAATGCAGATTTTGGCTATTGACAAGATATGTCCAAAAGATGTCTGTTAGGTTGTTAATAGTAAATGTAAGCATTATTACCTCTAATTTGTCATTGTTCTAAATCTCCTATCTCCTCTTAGAGTTTTTAAGCTACAGCAATGAGAGATATAGATACCATTCAATTTGCAAATAAAAGATCTAGAGATTGGTTGTAGCTTTTTTTTCAATTTCGTTATAGTTTTGAAAATATTTTGAAAAAATATTCAGTACTCACTGCAGTGAGTGACAGCTAGAGAGCGCATTTTCTTGTTGACAAAAACTTGAGGTCATGGACGGATGGACAGACAGACAGACAGACAGACATGGCGAGCACAATAGTGCATTTTTTCCATAAATGAGAAAATGCGCTAAAAAGGGGGGGGAGAAATTCGAAAAAGGGGGGGTTGGGAAATCAAAATTTTTTCAAAAAATGCCCACCTCACTCACAAAAATTAGAATTTCAAAAAACAGCAAGGGCCAATCGGAAGATATAGTCCTTATGCATCGAATGATATGCATTGTGATGTAGTAGCTTGAAAATCCTAGGAGGATTTCATTTTTTTCAAAAAATTTACACAAACAAAAAAGTCTTAGATTTATCTTTTACATATGTGTACCAAGATTCAAAGTGATCCGTCTGTCTGTAAATACCGTAATTGAAATACAATTTCCACAAGAAATTAGAAATTCCCATTGGAAATTGTAAAATTTATTTTGGTTGTTTACAGACAGATAACTTTGAAACTTGGTACACACATGTAAAAAATAAATCTAGGATTTTTTTTGATCATGTGAATTTTATGAAAAAAAGAAACAAACGTTAAATTATTGGAAATCCGGTGTTTTTTTAAAGGCGACTTGAAAGTCCGATTTGGCGGTAAAGGGTTAACCAAGAGAGGTTTTGAATTACAAAGAATTCAATTTGATCATTTAAGAAGAATTGTTTATCTATCCATCTTGAATATTTATGCAAGTTTGATAAAAGACCAAAAGATAATTTTTATTAACAATTTGCTTTTGAGAACAATTCATTTTGTGTAATGAACATTTGTACCAAAATCATATGATCATATAATTGCAAACTTATCAGGCTCATTGGTTAGACAATATTACATTTCATCGATACATTCTGGAATGTTTCTTAATGTAAATGTGATGACTTACTACAAGTTCATTTCATTGAGCTATGCAAAAAAAAAAGAAAAATGATAATAACTGGATTTGAACTTGGCATCTGAGATGAAGTATTAAATATGTCGAAGTCAGCTTTTATATATACGATTTGAAGTTTAATCAAACTTCTGATATACCATAAATATTTCAGTTTGTCAAAACTGAAGTGAAAGCCAAATTGCACATTTCTTTACTGTGCAACCATGTTTCATTCTTATATTAATAAAAGGGTTTTTATTTAATTGTATTTATTCTATTAGAAGTTATCTCAATGGAATTGAATTACAGTTGCGTAAGCGTATGGAGAGAGCAGTACAAGAACGGAAGAGAATCAATGCTTCAATGAACTGCAAAGCCCCCAAAGATGGACAGCAGCTCTACCTTAGTATAGCCAAGTGGTAAGCTATTTTAATCTTGAAACTCACAAAGAATAAATTTTTTTTAATTGTGCAATTGTTGCAGAAGCATTGTTGCATTTAGTTCTAATAATAGCATGGCTCTTCCTATGCTCTTCAGCAATTCTTTGATAGATCCTGTCAAAATTACTGCTTCTGATAACAAACTTTTAGATTTTCCAAATACTTGATTTCAGATCTTGAAGCCATGGAAAGAAAGTAACAGTTTTCAGAATTATAGACTATCATAACTCAACTATTTAATGCAAATATGATGTTTTCAGTTTTAATGACACACAGTGGAACGACAATGCGGACATAGTGGTAGAGGAGGGCGTGATTATTAACCCCCCATACACTGCTGCCTGCGTGCACACCATCGACCCCTCCAACCCACAATCCCCTAGATTTGCAGAACTCATCCAGAAAATGGTAAGCTTTTTTCTTCTGATTAGACATGTTTGTTTAAAAATAATGCCAGTTTTATTGAGAACTTCTTTTGAGCTTAATTTCTCAAGCTTTCTAATGTAAGGTACAGTAATAGGGTCAACAAGTTTTGAAATTAATTCTTCTGATTAGTTGACTAAAGAAACGCAGTTCTATTGCTCGTTTTCTTAAGGGTGCAATTTCCTATTCAATCAGAGTAAACATTTGTCATCACGAAATACGAGGGTTCCTGTTCATGTTATGTCAGAATTAAACGATGGATATTCTCATTTGTAATCTATTTTTAGATTATTGGATGCAATTCATATATAGGTAACTGAACATCACTTCTGTTCAGGTCAACAGATACCACCAAGTAAAGGAAAGACAACCTGAGCCCAGTACCGCAGATTTGTCAAAAGCACCACCGCCTATCATTGAATCCGCCAGTGTGAGTGTCTTGACTCTACTGTAGAAATTTCATTTTCTGGCATTCAGTTCTTTGAGTTATAAGTTATAGTTTAATATTTCAGTTATAAGGTGTTTGCACAATTATATTATTATGCATTTATTTGAACTTGAAGCTGAAAACGTACAAAGGTGTGTCTCTAAAAGAGCACAGATTTATATGTAATGCGGCCTGAGCGAAGAAGTGCTTGACTGCTTGAGTCTGTGTTTAATGTGGCCTGTGGTGTTCCTGAAATAGTCTAAAATTTATTGTGTGCTTTAGGTCTAATAGAAAATAGAAGGTCTTCTGATGAATTTGGGTATCGCTCTTCCGTAATAACTGTAAATTCAGTTTATTATTTGATTTTAAATATTGTTTTTTTTCTAATTCTATGCAGCTCTGCGCTGGAGATCTTACTATTTTTGCTAGTAATTTGTACAATTTGTTATTGTCTTTGTATGATTTCATTCCCTATAAACCAGAATTTTTTACGATCTTGAAATAATTGTAATAATGTTATTCTATACTAAATTTATATGCTGTAATCAATATTTTTCGTGCAACGATTTCCATAATAATGAAGTTCGGCTGAATTCTATTTGAGTCTGTGTGGCAATTTTAGTAAGATGTGTAAATGTCCGTCCTGGTTTTAATATATTTTTTGTTTTTACAGGAAGCCTCAGCTCAACGTTAACATATGCTTAGGCATAAAGAAACTCCGTGTGCTTGTTGACGCCCGTCTTTTGTACGCTGTCTGATTCCAACATCTGTGTTCGCATTTAGGGCTGCAGCTTGATTACCTGGGCTCCCTGAGAGCCCTTGGTGCTCAAGCAACGTCCCTTGCCATGAGTATTTTCTTGACACTGCCTCATGCCATGGAGATTTTCTTGACAATATTCCTTGACATGGAGATTTCTTTGACAATATTCCTTGACATGGAGATTGCCTTGACAATATTCCTTGCCATCGAGATTTCTTGTCACTGCAACATGCCAATATTTCCATGGCAAAATATTCCTTGCCAAAAATTTTTTCATGGCGATATCCCTTGTCAAGAATACTTTCATGACAATATCTCTTGTCAAGAATACTTTCATGATAATATCTCTTGTCAAGAATACTTTCATGACAATATCTCTTGCCAAGAATACATTCATGACAATATCTCTTGCCAAGAATACTTCATGGCCGTATTACTTGTCAGGACTATTTTCATCAGGAAGTCCGAATTTATGAAAATTTGTACATTGAAGTCACGAAGAATATTTTCCCAGCGTTTGTCTCTTTCTCTGCTCTGAAATCATGATCATATCTTTTTGCATTGTTTTTGTGATATTTTTTTATCGATATTTAATTGGTTTCTTTTCGTCTTAATTAGGAGGTTATTTCCATGTTAATTTTTTTAATTAGCGATTCCCAAAAACTTCCTAAAAGATTTGTAATTTGCATAGCTTTTCAAACCTCTTTGAGTGTACAGCAAAAATTTTGAAGCAATTGTTCATCAGATTCCTTATTAACCAATCACTTTCATTACCCTTGATTTTTATATATTTTTCTTGGTAGGTCAAATAGCTGTGACTAACACTCTAGTCGCGTGCTCGTCTTTTATGTTGATTGAAAATCACAGTAAAAAAGGTATTAATTGCAAGCCTATGGTTGATGAGCAAGCCATTCCTGCAATGAAATTGGACCAAAACAACACGTTGTCTTCAGTTCCCCTGACGTGTTCCAAGCATAACCATAAATTGACTTATTTTTTTTAATAGTTGTGGTTGCGTTTACCATTTCCTTGTGAATATTCGTAATTTGCTACATGTAATTCATTGCCATGTTTCACTGATTTTTCATAAAGTAACTACACAATTTATGTATGAATATATACAAATGGGCTTGCTTCTTCTTTGTTCCGTAAGGAACGCACTGCAACCCAGTGCGCAACTGTGGAATGCAGTCTTGTAGTACAATGCTCATTTCCCTCAAATTATCTACTATTCGCAGCAGTTTCAGCACGCAATTTATTTCATTGACGAGACTTTGATTCCATGTAGGCAAGCGTAAAACCTAAGCCATGAATTTGATCTTTAGTTGTGGTATTTTCTTTTACTTCGTGCAGTTGTTGGATTGAAACTCGCAGGGCATAAGAATCGTACGTTCTACCTTGTGCAAAATTTGAAACGGTTTAAAGCTATTTTAAATTAAGGATTCTTCATTGGTGGTTGTCATGGTTAATTAGTGTTAATTTCTTGGTTCATGAAAGTTAGTATCGTAGCAAACTTGCAAAATTTACCTCTCACACCCAGGCAATATACCTAGGCCCCTCTTAGTAGCGTGTGGCTACGAATGTAATTTGTTCAGCATTAATGACCTCATTTTGTGATTTGATGGCTATGTAATTTTCCATATGTTTTTGTTCAAGCAACGACATGAAATTCGAGTGGTTTGAATGTACTAAAAAGTGTCAATAATCGGTTTCAGCCTTGATAACGCCGGTAGAACTGCCGCCGATTATAAATACGCAGAACATTCAGAGCTTTTTACGGTCTCGTTCACGCTGATCACTGCTCCAATTTTGCCATTAACCGTCCGGCATTCTCTCCTATTCTGACCAGAACGTTTGCACAAAGCTGTGGGATCGAACCCGCACCTCTCTGCCGCAATCCTGATACTCAGAACCACCTGGCCACCCTGCATAGGTTTGCAGGAACTTGAGCTGCGAGAGTTTTTGCGCTACACGGCCGGCTTTTTCAACAATTTTTGTTACTCTAGACCAATTGATTTTAAGTATGTTAATTTGAAAAGCCCGTTCAAAACTATATTCTACGTGAGGCATTGAACGCCCATTCGACATTCGTTTAACAATGTGTAAACATTATTTTACACCATTCAAATTGAATTTGCAAGTCGGATTTTGCCCCAATTCTCTCGTAGAAGTGTCATTATTTGCCACTGAATATAAAGTATTATTATGAATTTCGTGTGGGGCTCTTCCCAAGTGGACACAATTCACTTACAGGTATACAAATTTGAATATCATTTCTAAGCCGTTACTTCAACGAAACGTGAATAAATTACCGTTTTCAAATAGAGATATTATTAATACGAATTTTCTTCGCTTTCGGTATTCACAAATAATGCAACGGGCGTATAATCAACAAGGATAATTCCAGGCTTGAAAGGCAAGTCCTATGAAGAAAAATTGAATATTATGAAGCTCTTAAGCCCCTGTTATCGACGTCTGCGTGGAGACCTCACTGAAGTATACAACAAGTATACTCATGGCTTATACAAGGTCCCAGAAGGATTACTAGAATTTGAAACGAGAACCAACACCAGGGGCCACAGCTATAAACAAAAAAACTGCGTTGCAACTCGTCTACGCGACAACATTTCTTCTCGCTGCGAATCACTGACATGTGGAACAGCCTCACCGATTACATCGTAGACGCTCCGAGAATAAACGCGTTCAAGAACAGACTAGATAAAGCTATGGAGAAATATATGTTCAGACTTGAAATGCCTAGCGCCATAGCGAACCCGATGGAAGTCTTGTAAATATTTAAAACAGTTTGGAACAAGTTCCGATTGAAGGACCTGTTCTTAGATCTCCTGTAGTGCTGTAGACAAGTCATGAAAAGTACAAAAATCGGCGACAGGTCACATCAGGCCTATTTTTCATCGCCAAGTTCACTTCAGGTGCCTGTACACAGGGATAGTTTGTTCACCCGCCGCTTAAACTGTCCACGCTACTTGCCTCGCGTAGAGGGCGTAGAGGAGGTTCAGCCGCTTCAGAGACATGTGCCGGCATGCGGCCGAGAGGGACAACGATGTGTTGATTTCAGCGCTGGAGAAGTGGCTAGTAGCGCTGATGCAGCCATGGTGAGCGTGTTTGTGCCGCTCTTGTGAAGTATCTTGGGTAAAGTGAATCATGGCTCTTTTGAGCGATAATGGTTCTAAAGGCCCGTTCACACTAGGGGCAACACACGAGAATCAAGTGCCTCAAAGCGCATGCAGAGGCGCTTTGCAGCCTCTGCATGCGCTTCTTGACCGATTGACGAGCTAGCGATTGACAGGGGCCATGCCTCATGCAACACAAGCGCGGCGCTTATAGTAGATAGCTATATTAAAGAATTGATATCACTTGTATGCTTAAATCGCAAATTATGAGTACAAAAATCGAAATGCAAATGATGTAAGTTATTTTTACATGACGTGTTTAGTTTATGAGATTTTAGCAACTCCTGACAATTTGTGCATTACCGTTTAGCAATTTCAAAGGATGATATAATATCGGTACGAACATTGGAACTTTTTATTTAAGAATATACTATATTTTTTATAAACTGTATCTTTTTGAATGTGCTAGTTCTCTAATTATAATGCCTATGCTAAATTCTCGTTTACAACTAGCATAGTGCGAAGAATGACGGACCGCAGCACACCCGAGAACAATGGCCCACAGCTCAAATTCGGCTACATCCATCCTCATTGACGTCTAGGTGGCAACTAAAGTGTTCAAAGTGCACGCTTCCACACTACCGAGTACAAAAGTAGTGTGAACGGTTGTGCGCGGTGAGGCACTGCACTCAGACTGCAGCAAACGACTCAAAGCGCATGTCGTTGCCACTAGTGTAAACGGGCCTTAACGAATAACGATGCACTGGCGGGCGGCAGGCGCGAGGCCGCGAGCGAGAAGATAACGTCACCTTATACTCTCCTTGTGTACAGGCTTGCTTGCCGGATAGTCACCAAGCGACCGACAATTGCCAGATCTACTAGCCATCTGCACTATCCCCGTGTACAAGCACGTTATGCTATGCTATAATGCCTGCTTTAATTCTCCTTTGATCATCATTACTTTACGTGACTATTCTACCACAAGGACAAAAAACTAGCGAAAAAATTTATCACATAAGATAATATGCTAGAGCTAGACTTCAATTGTTCTCAGTTATTTACTTCAATACTCTTGCTTATACCTAGATTGCATAAATTAATATTCTTTGAGTGCGGATCTTGGATAAATTGCTTTGGTGTAATTGTTTACATTCTGATTTCGTCCTTAGATGTGCCCATGCCCGTTTATTGCCCGATCAGCGATCACCGATCTGCACGTGTTTTTTCGTGATAACCCTGAAAATAATCAAATGATCATTTATATAAATAAAGCTTAATCACAGATTCTTGTATACGATTGAATCAGTTTTGTAGTTATAACATAATAATTGAAGTCTATAATATAAATAATAAATTGTAGTCGTCTCACGCACTCTCACCATCGCTTTCATAATTTAAACGAAGAGCAGTGTAGTAGAGGTGTAGCTCTGTGGGTTAGAACCTTTTATGGGGCCCAACACTGTGAAGTTATCAGCAGAGCACCAGTCAGCTAGAGAATCAGGGGTCACACTTAAAAACTGAAGGTGCTGAAGTAGCTGAATTCGCTGAAGTGCGGAACATATGTGGTGAATAATGGATCGATCGAATGAGGCGCTAGTATGGAATATATCTACTTGGCGAGCCGCGACTGAATTTTTCGAGCCGTGGTTTTATGGATTTGCCAGCCGTGATTTCATTTCTATGAGCCGTGATTCTATTTCACCGAGCCGTGAATTCCATATCTCGGCCATGAAAAGCCATTTACGAGGTGCGAATGCGAATTTATTTACAAAGTTTATGCACG